>NC_056728.1:289156417-289188253 GCF_019279795.1 Protopterus annectens
TCCCAAAAAGTCAATCTTGTCATTACCAATATGAGTGACCGGTGTTCCACACCTGAAGTCAATGCCTCATTGGTCCGATCCGACCATAAGCTAATTACCCTAGATATCCACATCCTGCCTTCACTCCCCCATTAAGGAAACCATGGTAAAAAAATTCTCCAAAGCCAACTTCATGCTTCTTAAGACAGAAGTGGTGTACTTCATGACACCCATGCAGATGGACAATACAGTTACGACTACTGAATCCTACACAATTGCACTTTATAAGCATTTACATGAGTGCATGGATCGTGCTATCCCAAACAGAACCAAGACGCTATCCTCCAAAAAAAAGGAAGCCAATCTGGTGGTCCCCTGCCATAAACAAACTGTACAACAGAAGGAAGAAACTCTTGCAAAAGAGAGTAAAATCCCACGAGTGGAAGAGCTCCCTGGTCAGCCTCAGTAAGAAGCTGCGATCCCTGATAAAATCCTCCAAAGCTAGTTATGAAAACAAAATCACCACTGATTCTAAAGACAACCACAAAGCATTCTATAGGTATGTCAAGAATCTGAATGGCAACACTCAGATCTGCTCTGAGTTACAGCACAATGGCACTAAATATACAGAGCCAACTGATATTGCCAACATCCTGGCAGATAGGTTCAGTACTAACTTTACCCCCCTCTCACCCCCTAAAGAACTCATTACTATACCGGAAGAATGCAAAGTTCTTGTAATCACAGCTGCACAGGTAAAAACCACACTCTCCAAAGCCAATAACACAGCATCCATGGGACCAGACAACATCCCAGGCTGCGTTCTACATGAACTACAGAACAAACTGGCACCCCACCTAAGTACCATGTTCAGTCATAGCCTCACCTCAGGCTTTGTGCCTGCTGAATGGCACACAGCAATGGTTATCCTACTCCAGAAGGGGGGAACCACCATGGACCCCGGGAACTACCACCCCATTAGCCTGACGAGCCTGGTCTGCAAGGCCATGTAATGTATCATCATGGAACTTATAAACAAAGACATTGGTAATCTCCAAACTCTGGATCCCACCCAGTTCGGGTTTGTAAAAGGCAGATCATGTCTCCTAAACCTGATAGACTTCTTTGAAGCAGTCACCAAAGTCGTAGACAAGGGTAAGGTGGTTCACACAGCCTATCTAGATCTTGCCAAGGCTTTTGACACCATCCCCCACTCTGGAATTATAGATAAACACACTAAACTAGGTATAAATCCCTATGTCACAAGATGGGTTGCCAACTCACTCACTGACAGAACCCACACTGTGAAAGTAGCAGACTTCAAATCTGCCTTCAGACTAGTGACAAGTGGAGTACCACAGGGTTCAGTCCTGGGTCCTCTCCTGTTTGGTATCTACTTATCTGAAGTACAGGCTAACACAGAAGGTCTTTGGGTAATGACATTCGCAGATGACTGCAAACTAAGAGCCATAATTGAAACTCCTAACGATGTGGAAATCCTACAAAAGGGCCTCACTGAGACAGATGCCTGGTGTCAAAGCCATGGCCTCAAGCCCAATGCCAAAAAGTGCATTGTCATCCCCTTTGGTAAAATCTCTGTACCCATGAACTACAACATAGGCGGTAGTATACTTAACACCGAAAGTATGATAAGAGACCTTGGGACACAGATGGACAGTAGTCTCTCCTTTGATAATCACATCGCCACAGTAGTCAGGAAATCCTTCTACGTGGCACACCTCATCACAAAAGGTTTCTCATCCAGAAAAAAAGAGGTCATTGTTCCCCTCTACTCATCACTCATTAGACCCATTATAGAGTACAATGCCCCTTTTGGTATGTACTTCACAAGACATCTACAACAACTGGAAAGGCCACAGAAATACCTCACAAAGAGGATTACCAGCCTCAAACAGATGGCCAATGCAGACCGTCTCAAAAAACTCCAGCTTTACTCCATCGCATATCACCTACTCAGAGGTGATCTCTGCCTAACATACAAAGCTATGTCAAATCCAGAGCTGTTGTACATGCTCCCCTTAAAGAAATCCCAATCCCTCCGAGCTACACACTCTAGGGACCTAAACCTTGTCACCACAATAAACAGAACATGCTGGAGGGATAGATTCCTGTCCCAGAGACTTCCCATACTCTGGAATAAACTACCTATCTATATCAAACAAAGCTCCTCATTAGCACTCTTCAAGAAAAATCTTGATGATTGGATGGGAAATAGGAAATTCATCCCGGGGATCACCTCTGTGGCTCTGCTTGACAGTGGCACAGGAAAATAATTTTCTTGGGTGGCAAAAGCCAGGGTACCTTTTTGGCTGGGCTTGTGTAGGCCCCAGGTCTGATAGCCTAGTACCTACCAATGAACCTATGAACCTATGGAAAACAAGCGCAGATGTGGTGTTTTAAACCAGAAAGTTGAAAGAGACAGACAAACTGTCCATGGTCAATAAACTACAATTTCTGGGCCAAGAACCTCTCCTCTTGTGGTAGACAGGCTACCTAGTGCTTACCACTCCCACTGATAAGCTAGAAGACTCCAACACAGAAAGGCTTGCGGGGCTCAGAAGATTACCAACAGTCCTGGATACAGCAACTCTGTATCTGGACTAGGCTAGTTACACGAAAGGTGGGAAACAAGTGCAAGTGCGGCTTTTAAACCAGAACGTTGAAAAAGATGGAAAAAAACTGTCCAAATAGCCAGTAGCTACAATTTCCGGGCCAGGAACCACTCCTCTTGTGGTAGATAGGCTACCTAATGCTTACCACTCCCACTGATAAGCTAGAAGGCTTCCCTCCAACACAGAAAGGCTTGGGGGTCTCAGAAGCTTACAAAGAGTCCTGGAATACAGCAAATCTGTACCTGGACTAGACTAGTTACAGGAAAGGCTGGGAACAAGTACAAATGTAGGCTTTTAAGCCAGCAAGTTGAAAGAGATGGAAAACTGCCCAAACAGCAAAATAAACTAAAATATCTGAGCCAAAACTAACTCTTCCTGTGGAGGATAGGCTACCTTGTGCTTACCACTCCCACTGATAAGCTAGAAGGCTTTCTTCCAAAACAAAAAGGCTTGGGGGCTCAGAAGCTTACAAACAATCCTGGATACATCAACTCTGTAACCGGACTAGGCTAGTTATAGGAAAGGCGGGAAACAGGCACAACTGCGGCTTTCAAACCAGAAAGTTGAAAGAGATAGAAAAAAACTGCTCAAACAGCCAATAGTTATAACTTCTGGGCCAAGGACCACTCCTCTTGTGGTAGATAGGCCACCTGATGCTTACCACTCCCAATGATAAGCTAGAAGGCTTCCCTCCAACACGGAAAGACTTGGCGGGGCTCAGAAGCTTACAAAGAGTCCTGGATACAGAAAATCTGTACCTGGACTAGACTAGTAACAGGAAAGGCAGGAAACAAGCACAAACACAAGCTTTTAAATCAGAAGGTTGAAAGAGATGGAAAAGCTTCCCAAACGACCAATAAACTATCATTTCTGGGCCAGAAACCACTCCTCCTGTGGTAGATAGGTTACCTAGTGCTTACCACTCCCACTGATAAGCTAGAAGGCTTCTCTCCAACACAGAAGGGCTTGGGGGGCTCAGAAACTTACTAACAGTCCTGGATACAGCAAATCTGTACCTGGATTATACTAGTTAGAGGAAAGGTGGGGACCAAACCTAAAACGAGCTTTTAACCAGAAACTAGAAAGAGATGGATAAACTGCCCAAACGGCCAATGAACTACAATTTCAGGGCCAAAACCCACTCTTCCCATGGTAGATAGGCTACCTAGTGCTTACCACTCCCACTGATAAACTAGAAAGCTTCCCTCCAACACAGAAAGGCTTGGGGTGCTCAGAAGCTTACCAACAGTCCTGGATACAGCAAGTCTGTATCTGGACTCGACTAGTTACAGGAAAGTCAGGAAACAAGCGTAGAATTTTTTTTTTGTTACAGAAAAGCAGCTAAAACAGCAGTAAATACAATTCATACTGTAGTGCAGGCCAACACAACCAAGCGTGTAGCAACACTACGGCAAATACAGTTCAAATAAATGCAATTAAATTAACAAATGACTAAAAATCAAGTGCAGAAGGCAGTAAATTAGAAGGCTACTAACAAGCAGTAGTAAGTGCAGAGTAAGAGTGACTGAACAAATAGCATGCAGAAGAGCAACTAAGACAGTTACAGTAAGAGCAGATGAATAATATATATATATATATATATATATATATATATATATATATGGTTCTACCTGACATAGCCGAAACCACACAACACCGACAACCACATCACCGACACCACATATTCGACAGTCCATAAACACTAAACCACACATAACCGATAACAAATAACCGACGGTACACAAACAAACATAAAACCCCATACACTGCACACACAATAACACAATAATTATTAAAAACAAAACACATCCCCATTCCACAAACCACACACACAACACAAGCACACCAAAATCCTTACAAGCCCACACTAAACCTTACCCTAACCTAAGGTCCGTCACTATCGCGACACTTACCTACCTCCCCTCTAACCCTAACTCACTTAACCCGCCCCTACGCTCCCTAACCCTAACTCACTTAACCCACCCCTACCGCTCCCTAACCCTATCTCACTTAACCCACCCTTCCCTATCCCTAACTCCCTAACCCTAACTCACTTAACCCACCCCTATCGCTCCCTAACCTAACTCACTTACCCCTATCCCACCCCAATCGTCCACTTCCACACTATTTGCTCCCGAACGTCCGTCACTACCGTGATACTCACACAGCCTTTCCCCATGTCGGCATCCTCGGCGTTGTGTTGTCATCATCCGTCGTCGGTCTCTTCTGCATTGTCGATGTTCTGCAACCCGATTCGCGTCCGGTCTTCTTCGTTTTCGATCTTCTGGAGCTCCGAATTCGCTGTCGGTCTTCTGCGCTGTCGACGAAGTCAGGTAGAACCGTATATATATATATATATTTTTTTTTTTTTTTTTTTTTTTTTTTTTTTTTTGAGGGAAGGACCAGAGCAGGATTAAGAGGCTACAGGGGTTGTCCTTCCCAAATGCTGTCTTTGTACACAGTAGGAGTGCCTGAAATCAGAATATGATCTCACTGCACTCAGTTGAGTGAGCAAATGAGATGGGCCCAGAAGGAGTATCCAAATACAAATCTACAAGAGGGGCGAGCAATTTCAAAGCCACCAACATTAATACCAAAACAAGAACAAGGAGGGTGGGTGGGGAACTAACTGTAGAGAGACAGCCACAACTTCAGTTGAGTTAATATTCAGTGAAAAACACAAATAAATAAATTAAATACAGTACTATATGCAAAAGAGCAGATAAAGGTGTACTTAAATTCACTTATATGTCCAGTTGATTTCAGGTAGATGTTAGCCAGCCAAAGCTCTGATATTAAGCAGAGATAACTCAAAATGTACCACTTATATAAGGCAAGACAGGATGTCAGTGATGAGCTGAAACTACCCCCACTGCTATCAATGGCTACACAGAAATTCTAAAAAGTCCTCTGTAGAGAGACAGCCACAACTTCAGTTGAGTTAATATTCAGTGAAAAACACAAATAAATAAATTAAATACAGTACTATATGCAAAAGAGCAGATAAAAGTGTACTTAAATTCAATTATATGTCCAGCTGATTTCAGGTAGATGTTAGCCGGCCAAAACTCTGATATTAAGCAGAGATAACTCAAAATGTACCACTTATATAAGGCAAAACAGGATGTCAGTGACGAGCTGAAACTACCCCCCACTGATATCAATGGCTACACAGAAATTCTAAAAAGTCCTCTGTAGAGAGACAGACACAACTTCAATTGAGTTAATATTCAGTGAAAAACACAAATACATAAATTAAATACAGTACTATATGCAAAGGAACAGATAAAAGTGCACTTAAATTCACTTATACGTCCAGCTGATTTCAGGTAGATGTTAGCCGATCAAAGCTAGATAATGGATAAGTTATCATTTCCCATGTAATGATAATAGCTCTCAGACTGCAGAGCTGTAAGTTAAGGAAACTTTCCCTTTACTGACAAAGTTAATTAATATCAGAACTAGTATACCTGCAGTTGTCAGAGTGTGGGGCTGACCTAAAAAAAGGCTTAGTTTTTCTTTCCTTTCTTGGCTGCTGTTATTGTTGAATTGTAACTGATGACTGGAGATATAACCAGAGTTTGGCCAGATTTTTAGTTATGGATCTGGTACTGTTTTTTTCTTTATTTCATTGCAGTTTACTTGCATTGGCACTGCAGTAACACGCAAGGTCAGTTTTAACCTATCATACTTTCCTTCTGTCTCCTTCCATTTTGTCCCTTTTATGTCTTCTCTTATTAATATTCACCTTGCTGCTGTGTATCTGTGCATTTATGTGCATTGACTCACTGACAGCTTTGATCATGTTTTTGGACCCAGTGATGTTTTATACCATGACTTTACTTTGCTTCTTACTGTATGTGCATTTTTTTGTACATGGCCATTATATATGGACATATGCCATCATTTAATATTTGATTTTATAATTAATTCTGCCTGTTACAGTGTACATAGAACCTATTGATTATGCACTTACCCCATCATTTTTAACCTACTATAAGTAGTACTGTTAAGATAATCCCCCAGATTCATGAAGCTCGGCGCAAGGCCGGTGTAAGGCCTGCACCGGCCGTGCGGCGTATATATGGTGTAGTAGCACCATATGCATATTAATGAAGGTGCGCTGCCACCACATCCACGTGCATAGGACACGTGCGCGGGTGCATGGGGCGTTAGTAAGCTGCGCCCGGAGGCATGTCAATGTCGGCTGTCGATGAGCAACCTAAACTGCTGAATATTATAGTCTGCCTGCAATAGTAATCGCACCTATCAGTGTCCATGGATAATGAAACATATGCAAAGCATGCAAGACAGTTCCCGGCCACACAAAATTGAGAACCAAACAGAAATGCACGCAACACAATATGAGTTTCCGTCCATGGAACAAATGATATTTAAAATCATGTTTCCGTAATGTACTGCACTGTAAGTAGTTATATCCAGTGGAAGTGAAGTGCATCATGTCAGCGCGCCGCCAATACACACGTCTAGCCCCATGGGCAGGGTCACCAGCAGTCCCACAGTGGTAGTGATAGTACACAGCTGGGCAATTGTGGCCATATAACAACCGTAAAGAAACCTGACAGTCCAAATTGTATACCAAACTCACACAAACATATGAATATTAAAATGTGCTATACACATGAACAGGAACGTAACCAGCACATACACATAGGATGCTATATGCGGAACCGGGACATCCAAATGCAGAACCCATGCATGCAAATGCAATACGCAACAACCCTGTATAGCACATAACCCGCACCCATGTCCGAATGTCCACCAAATCCAGCTACCAGCCTTGCGCAGCCATACACCTACACATAGCTAATATTCCCCATATGTAGTAGGAAGTATCATCCTAGGCAGTGTCAGGATTGCAAATATGTATCCCACGTTTGTAAACATCCCATCACAGTTACGTAAATCCAAATGCCCGCGCGTTCATGTTTTGGCAAAATGTGTGTACATCCCGCATGGGATAAGTAACCTGTTGAAACTTCAGAGTTGTTTACACGCCACGGTGTCTAGTACTGTACACATCTGGACAAAACATGTATGTGTAGTCACGGTACTGTTCAGTTTCTAGACAGACATGCAAAACATACTACGCAGGATGGAACACCTGTCCACCATGCAGGTCTCCCCACTAGGGTTGTCACCTGTTCAGATGCCCAAGGTGGGACATCCTTTGTAGAAATGTGAGAATTTGCAGGATAAAACATACCCCCGGCCAGTGCAAAGGACAGAATTGCACTTGTTTGCCAAGATAAAAGCTTATTTCATAGCATTTGAATTGTTTATGCTATCCCAAATAATAGTTATGTGTTTCAGATACAAAATACCTGTATCATGCAACTATTAAAGAAAATAAGAAATATACTTTTGTCTTAAAATCACAGGACATTTGCCATGTCTTAGGTTTCATCGCAGGACACAACTGTCCAAAGTGGGACTTCCCCTCGCAAAAAGGAACAGGTGGTAACCCTACTCCCCACTGAATTATCGACAGTATATATTCAACTCAATCACATACCGACACCACCTCTCAACCTATTACAGCAACAAAATCTGGACAAAGCCTAAAATGATGGGTGGACAAATAGGGACAGATGTAAATACTGCTCTCACAAACTTCGAAAGTTCACAGAATAATAGTATGTACATTAGCATGAAATGTTGTGAAGGATGTGGGGTAGTCCCAGTATTACAGAGGTCCATACATTTTACTGTAACAAACCTTCACATATGTTTACTGTACTACTGCATACCTGTAGTTAATTCATAGTTAATTCATGTGCAAAATAATAATCCTCATATGAATGAATACAGGAAATAGTCAAATGTGAATGGGAACACCACTCACCGTGGATTATGTATTGTAACCACCCCCACCCATATTATGTATTGCCAACATTATAAGCTGCTGACAGGTGCCCAAACACCTGTGTCTGTAAACACAGGTAAAATAATGTGAATGGGAACACCACTCACCGTGGATTATGTATTGTAACCACCCCCACCCATATTATGTATTGCCAACATTATAAGCTGCTGACAGGTGCCCAAACACCTGTGTCTGTAAACACAGATAAAATGTTTAAAATGGACAAACTCTGTCCATGTGCTTTGTCTGACATTTGAACACGGTCAGGGCAGTTCCGTTCACCAGGCGGACAAGCCTAAACCCAGATCACCACATGAACACCCAGAAAATTAAGGATTTGTATGTGCCAGGACTATAAGCCTTGGGGTTCTGAATATCCCTGCAGTGATTAAATATGCAGCTTGGGTCCAGAGCAGTAGGGAATAGGGAATGTGTAATATGTAGTACCGCATTTTTCCCAGCAGGAGAATGGATGCCTGTGTCATAAGTGAAGCGGTGAGGCATATGTTAATGTAGCTATGTACTATGGGTATGCATATAAATGAGTCAGAACACCAAAAGTATAGTGGTTACAGCATCCGGCCAATGTGAATGCAGTCCCGGTTCAACTACGACTACAGCACATATAATGTTAAAGTGTAATGAATGCGTCTGTGCTGTACAGACATTTAAATATGTAAAGGTGAACGTGTGTTTCACATATGTCCGTTAACCGGATTACAGATAATTTACTGGTACTGTCACAAGTAATAAAGCCCACGTAAGCACAAAGACTTAGTAAACATATGTAACCCACAATAAGGATATGCATGTGCCTGCGTAATCCACAATAAGGAAATGCAAGTGCGCCTGTGCATGTGTGATCCGCTCACAGCATAGTAAATGAATGCTGTTTCCCCCACGTTAGATATACATGGCTCAAACCTGTTAACCCCGTAAAGTATGAAACCGGACAAAGGCATGCAAACTACCAGTACAAATAAGGACAAGCCCCAGGTATGTGCCAGAACAAACATAGAAAGTGGATAGAATAACGGGTGTGTCAGTAGCATGGATTCTCTGAAGGGTATGCAGTCGTAACCTGAACTGCTTGCCAGTATTTCCCACCGTAAGTCTTAAATGAAATGCCACTACATTGCCAGATAGACATAAGTTTATGTAAAACACACCGAAGATAAAGAGGCAACCAGCTGTACACTCTGCGACAATCTGTACAGCGGAAAGGTATGGTATGGATATAGATATATGTGTATACACATAATCCACAGACGTAAACCAAAGCAAATTATGAAATGAGGATTGTACATGTATATATGTATACACAACAAACATATGTCCCGTAGATATGACATATGTACATAAATAGGCCACGTTATAGCTAATATGGGTAGACAAACAGACATGCACGAAAGGTGAATAAACCGCTGCCTTCCAAACCATTGGCCAGAAAGTGACAGTCCAGCAAGTTCTACACTTTAAACATGCATATAGGTGCCCATTGCAGGACCCCAAAAATTGATCCATACTTAGTGTCAACCGACATTGTCGCAAAATAAGTGACCTCAGCAAATATGATATAGCTGTACATGCAACAGTAGCTGGTGCAAGGGTAATGACACATGTGTCGATAGAATGAATGACGTACGAACTGATATCCGGAGAGTGGGGAGTGCATATAAGCGTCTCCACACTTCAGTACCGCTCACATTAAACATGTGTAATGGGTACTGTGGAGGGTTGTCAGGTATGGGAATCATGGGTATGCAGAAATGGGCCTAGGTGTTGTTTGGCAGAGATTTCAGAGGCCCGCCATGGGAGTGATGTGGGTATAGCACGCCTATATTCTCAATAATGGGGCAAACCATCCACTGGATATTGCGTAAACCATTTTGGGAATATGTAGGGCCCTATATCAGTGTCATGTAGGTGATTATCATGGATGGACATGCGTACGACCAAGATGGTAACCATAACTGGCAAACTGTCAGAATAAGACAGCTGCACTAAGGCATAGTACATGAAATACAAATAGGGACTATATTAGATATACCCCAGACAAAGTCAGAACGTTGATAGAATACTGGCATAGCCAGGAATACGAATGTTATGAGTGTTACTAATCATGTAATAGAAATGTCAGTCACTATTATCTAACTGCACAGTTCGTAATGCCTTGCCAGCAATTTACCAGAAAGGCACATTACTATGACAAATGTAACAAGGGCAAAGGTCAAAAATCAGGGCGTTTACCCATAATGTGTACAGGTTAGGGGTATGAAGGTAACCTGTCCAAAATACATGTACAGAACTAGTGATACTAGGTGGACAGGTGAGAAGAAAGACATCAGGACAAATGAGAAAACATGTACAAGTCATACGCATGTACTCCGACAAATGTGAATGACAACGTATGCCCTGTGAATGTCAATGTGGAAGGTTAATAGACTCAAAAGAAATGTGTCCCTCAGGGTGTCATGCAGTGTCACCGTAACAATGTCCAGTCCCCCATACTCGTACGTGAGCTCTGCCACTGACGGAAAGTGCAAATACCGGCGTACACATACGGTACATGATAGACTAATTAGTGTGGATAAGCAGCTGTTGGCCTGTGTGAGGAATACAACCCTCTGGGTGGGTGTGTCCTGCAATATAAATGTAATGGCATGTGGCCTGTGATGCCGCCATACAGTGTGTGTATTGGTGTCAGAAAGTTGATATCTTGTATCAGACACATACTCCGCAACTGTACAGATTTACGCAGAATGTGCAGAGTTCTGCCTCATATGTTTGGTGTGTTCCACGTAACATCAGTACCATTCTGGCACATTCCTGATAACTGAAGTCATGAAATAATGACAAACATGTGTGTTTAAGACACCAAATCCGTCAGAAAAGTCATACTAATGCAAAACCTATTATTGTGTCAACTATCTACGTTTGTAAGAGCAACATGTCAATACTGCCCCTATGTGTCCCACTATCAGATAAGGCTTTGTCCAGATGTTTGCTCTAGGAGGTGGAGTGGTATGATCAGAAACAGATACATGTGTGAGGAAACAGCATTATCGACTGCAAGATAACGCAGAAGGTATGAAATGCGCTGCAGTAGGACGTTCAGTACTGTCCGCAGGTATGTGCTGACATGTCAAATGACACAGCAGTCTACATGAAGTACCTATAGTGCTGTCACCTTTACAAATGATGATAGTGGGACATACCCACAGCCATGCACACAGCACAAATAGACATACACACAGCAAAACTAGGCCATGATACATGAAGCCTCCGGTGTACGAGTACAGTGAGAGTACAGCAAGGATAGATGTCTGCCAAGATATACAGCAAACGCCTGTAAGGGTGTGTAACACCGCCCATAACACGGACGTTGCATGGACAATGTTGGGATTTGCAACATACCCCATTGGTATGTGAAAGCTATGCAAATATGCGATACATGAAACAGTCAGCTGTCCATGCAAGAGCAGAGTTATGGGCAGAAAAAAAAAAAAATATATATATATATATATATATATATATATATATATAGAGAGAGAGAGAGAGAAAGATACAGACATACACACACAGACACACACACACACACATGGCAGGGTTGTGAGCAGAACATGAACGTAACCACTGTACCACACAACAGCATTACGCAGTGACAGAACGTGCAACCGTGAGTAGTAGATCACGGAAATCACACAGGCATACGTCTAGCCTGTAGACAGCGGCATCAAAGGCAAAGACGCCGCACAGATGTTATGGTGAGTGAATACTGTAAAAGCAATGTACTGTTGTCATGCAGCTGGAAACACACACACACTTGGCAGGGCTGGTAATCGAACTTACACATAACTACCCTATTACAGCATGACGCATTTACAGAACACACTACCAAGATTACTAAACACAGCAGACCCACAGGCATTCTACTAGGTGCGTGTCAACATCTGCAAAGGCAAAGACATCAGCAGGATATATCTGTGGTGTGAAGCGTCTAAAAGCATAACCTGAGTCCCCAGGCGGACGGGAGCATGCACACACACACACACACACACTTGGCAGGCCTGGGAATCGAATTTACACCTAACTACCCTATCACACTACAGCATGACGCATTTACAGAACGCACTACTGAGATTACTAAACACAGCAGACCCACAGGCATTCTACTAGGTGCGTGTCAACATCCGCAAAGGCAAAGACGTCAGCAGGATATATCTGTGGTGCGAAGCGTCTAAAAGCATAACCTGAGCCCCCAGGTGGACGGGAGCATACACACACACACACACACACTTGGGAATTGAACTTACACCTAACTACCCTATCACACTACAGCATGACGCATTTACAGAACGCGCTACCGAGATTACTAAACACAGCAGACACAAAGGCATTCTTCTAGGTGCGTGTCAACATCCGCAAAGGCAAAGACGTCAGCAGGATATATCTGTGGTGCGAAGCGTCTAAAAGCATAACCTGAGTCCCCAGGCGGACGGGAGCATGCACACATACACACACACACTTGGCAGGCCTGAGAATCAAACTTACACCTAACTACCCTATCACACTACAGCATGACGCATTTACAGAACGCGCTACCGAGATTACTAGACACAGTAGACACACAGGCATTCTTCTAGGTGCGTGTCAACATCCGCAAAGGCAAAGACGTCAGCAGGATATATCTGTGGTGCGAAGCATCGAAAAGCATAACCTGAGTCCTCAGGCGGACGGGAGCATGCACACACACACACACACACACACACTTGGCAGGCCTGGGAATCGAACTTACACCTAACTACCCTATCACACTACAGCATGACACATTTACAAAATGCGCTACTGAGATTACTGAACACAGCACTCCCAGAGGCATACTTCTAGGTGGGTGACATCATCCGCAAAGGCAAAGACGCCGATAGGGAATGTATGTGTTGTGAGGCATCTAAAAGCATTACTGTGTCCCCAGGCAGCTGGAAACACACACACACTCACACACTTGGCAGGATTGGGTGTTGAACATACACCTAACTACCTTATCACACTACAGCATTATGCATTTACAGAACGCGCTACCAGGATTACTAAACACAGCACTCCCAGCACATACATAATATACACATTTATTTACTCATTTACACACATATATAAATATGTATATATATACTTTTTTATTTTTTTATTTATTATTATATACATATATTTATATACCTTTAACGTATATATGTGGGTATACTTGTTTACATACACGTATTTATACTACAGGCTTATTTTTATTTTTTATAAATAAATGCATCACTTTTACAATTAATAAATATAAATACTATTTGTTTTTATATTTATTTTTGAACAACTACTTTAAATGTAGTCATATAGGCTTAGTTCAATCATTACTTTTACATTACTTATACTTGTTCATATATTCATACATTATTTTATAAGATATTGTTTTTAGAGTTACACTAAAGACCAGTTAGACTAAGATGAACAACTGATTTAGCCAAACTGTATCATAGTATTTTTTATACTTAAAACTAATTTTTACCTTTTGTTGGCTTTTTCTATATATAAGTGAGCATAGAGTTATGTCTTGAGAGTTGATTAAGACTTATTATAAATAAGTGTTTTCAGAAATTTAATTTAATTCCATCTATTTATATACATATATATAATTTCATCGTATATGAACGCAGAACACTTCTTTATATATATTTCTTTATTGCTGCTGCAAGTTGTGTGCTTACATTTACTGTTTTAAAATATTTTTAACTTGCTAATTGACACTTAAGGATAATGACTTTAGTGACGTGAATGTATAAATACGTAAATTAATTAAGGTGTTGAATGTCTGAAGAAGTCGCTCAAACATTGAGTGACGAAAAGCGCTTTACGTTTACTTGTAATAAACCTGTGTGTTTCAGTCTTCAGTGACGCGTTGGATCTTCTTTTAGTGGACGGGAGCATGCACACACACACACACACACACACACACTTGGCAGGCCTGGGAATCGAACTTACACCTAACTACCCTATCACACTACAGCATGACGCATTTACAAAATGCGCTACTGAGATTACTGAACACAGCACTCCCAGAGGCATACTTCTCGGTGGGTGACATCATCCGCAAAGGCAAAGACGCCGATAGGGAATGTATGTGTTGTGAGGCATCTAAAAGCATTACTGTATCCCCAGGCAGCTGGAAACACACACACACTCACACACTTGGCAGGATTGGGTGTTGAACATACACCTAACTACCTTATCACACTACAGCATTATGCATTTACAGAACGCGCTACCAGGATTACTAAACACAGCACTCCCAGAGGCATACTTCTAGGTGGGTGACATCATCCGCAAAGGCAAAGGCGCCGATAGGGAATGTATGTGTTGTGAGGCATCTAAAAGAATTACTGTGTCCCCAGGCAGCTGGAAACACACGCACACTTGGCAGGGCCGGGAGTTGAACATACACCTAACTACCTTATCACACTAGAGCATTACGCATTTACAGAACGCACTACCGTGATTACTGAACACAGCACTCCCAGAGGCATACTTCTAGGTGGGTGACATCATCCGCAAAGACGCGGATAGGGAATGTATGTGTTGTGAGGCATCTAAAAGCATTACTGTGTCCCCAGGCAGCTGGAAACACACACACACACACACAGTTGGCAGGGCCGGGAGTTGAACATACACCTAACTACCTTATCACACTACAACATTATGCATTTACAGAATGCGCTACCGAGATTACTGAACACAGCTCTCCCAGAGGCATACTTCTAGGTGGGTGACATCATCCGCAAAGGCAAAGACGCCGATAGGGAATGTATTTGTTGTGAGGCATCTAAAATCATTACTGTGTCCCCAGGCAGCTGGAAACACACACACACACACTTGGCAGGGCTGGGAGTTGAACATACACCTAACTACCTTATCACACTACAGCATTATGCATTTACAGAATGCACTACCGCGATTACTGAACACAGCACTCCCAGAGGCATACTTCTAGGTGGGTGACATCATCCGCAAAGACGCGGATAGGGAATGTATATGTTGTGAGGCATCTAAAAGCATTACTGTGTCCCCAGGCAGCTGGAAACACACACACACACACACACACACACACACACACACACAGTTGGCAGGGCCGGGAGTTGAACATACACCTAACTACCTTATCACACTACAGCATTATGCATTTACAGAATGCGCTACCGAGATTACTGAACACAGCTCTCCCAGAGGCATACTTCTAGGTGGGTGACATCATCCGCAAAGGCAAAGACGCCGATAGGGAATGTATTTGTTGTGAGGCATCTAAAATCATTACTGTGTCCCCAGGCAGCTGGAAACACACACACACACACACTTGGCAGGGCTGGGAGTTGAACATACACCTAACTACCTTATCACACTACAGCATTATGCATTTACAGAACGCACTACCGCGATTACTGAACACAGCACTCCCAGAGGCATACTTCTAGGTGGGTGACATCATCCGCAAAGACGCGGATAGGGAATGTATGTGTTGTGAGGCATCTAAAAGCATTACTGTGTCCCCAGGCAGCTGGAAACACACACACACATGCACACACAGTTGGCAGGGCCGGGAGTTGAACATACACCTAACTACCTTATCACACTACAGCATTACGCATTTACAGAATGCGCTACCGAGATTACTGAACACAGCACTCCCAGAGGCATACTTCTAGGTGGGTGACATCATCCGCAAAGGCAAAGACGCCGATAGGGAATGTATTTGTTGTGAGGCATCTAAAAGCATTACTGTGTCCCCAGGCAGCTGGAAACACACACACACACTTGGCAGGGCTGGGAGTTGAACATACACCTAACTACCTTATCACACTACAGCATTACGCATTTACAGAACGCGCTACCAAGATTACTGAACACAGCACTCCCAGAGGCATACTTCTAGGTGGGTGACATCATCCGCAAAGGCAAAGACACCAATAGGGAATGTATGTGTTGTGAGGCATCTAAAAGCATTACTGTGTCCTCAGGCAGCTGGAAACACACATACACACTTGGCAGGGCCGGGAGTTGAACATACACCTAACTACCTTATCACACTACAGCATTACGCATTTACAGAACGCGCTACCGAGATTACTGAACACAGCCCTCCCAGAGGCATACTTCTAGGTGGGTGACATCATCCGCAAAGGCAAAGATGCTGATAGGGAATGTTTAGAGAGTGAGCAGTCTGAAAGCATATTACTGTCCCAAGGTAGACGTAGACAAACACACGGCAGTGCTGTCATCGGGCAACTAAATATCTATGGAGCACTACAACACTAAATAGATAATGGATGCCACAGACAGTATACCCTTCGAGACAGCAACCAGTGTGTTCAATGTAGGCATCCATCGTGACATTGAAAACGGACATCTGTTGCCTGGATGACCACCATGGCTATACAGGATGTCAATGGCCATCCCCACACGCTTAGTATCACACGTCTGTTTGGGATGTACTGTGTGTCCATCTACACAATGTATGCATACTGGGCATGCTCACACACTTAGCAGTTGCAAAGGGCCATCTTGCATGCACACGGAGTCTAATCACGGAAGGGCGCAGTGTGGAATGTACTGTGTGTCCATCTACACAACGGCGTACTGGGCATGCTCACACACTTAGCAGTTGCAAAGGGCCATCTTGCATGCACATGGAGTCTAATCACGGAAGGTGCAGTGTGGAATGTACTGTGTGTCCATCTACACAACAGCATACTGGGCATGCTCACACACTTAGCTGTTGCAAAGGGCCGTCTTGCAGGCAGATGGAGTGTAAACATGGAAGGTCTCAGATTGGACTGTACAGTGTGTCCATCTACACAACTGTGTACATGGACTGTACTGTGTGTCCATCTACACAACAGAATACTGGGCATGCTCACACACTTAGCTGTTGCAAAGGCTGTCATGCATGCAGATGGAGTGTACACACAGAAAGGCACAGTACAGAAGGGCACAGTGAGGTATAACTGTCCTCACGCTGGGCGGTCACACGCAGTGACCTGTACACACACAGCTGCCATTACAGCTGTCACAGGTGCAGGTCACACACGTACACACTGCAGTGTACACTGTAGCTGTCAAGTCAGCACCATGTCGTCGGTGCAGCACTACACAGCCTTACAGTACCACAACACCATGTGACACATGACCACTGGACTGTACAGAGGTGTACACCAGCTGTGCAAAGTACACATGTACCAACAGGGATCCAACAGGTGTTATGCATTGCAATGATACCAGTATACATGAACAGGTCGGCTCAAGACATACCACGGCCCTTACACAGCTGTGACACCTGGCTGTTGCTGTACACCAATGAACACATGTCTGGATATGTCATACATGTGATTGTGTGGATGTGTGCATGGACTGCACACACAACACATACATACATAGCCTTTGATGTACCTCATGCATAACAGTGGCCTAATCGATGCTACACACGCGAATGGAAGGTGGGCCCATGTCTGTTGAATGCTCATACTACAGGGGGTAGCAATGTTGACCGACACATACCCTTGTACTGATCGCCTGTGACACCCGTGATATCATACCACAGTCCATGTGTTATGTATGTCAACACACATGTCCAACAATAGCAATGCATACAAACATGGCAACAGGAGACACATGTGACATCTGTACTGTGCATGCAGCAACCATGCCTGTGCAGTGGCCGATGTCCGTAACATAGTTGCACCTACCTACGACATGCAGTCGCAATGCAGACCAATCATTGACACCTGTATACGGTGACATACAAACAGCACGTATGGAGGGATGTGTGTACATAACGTGGTGAACCACCTGTGTAGATGTATGTGTGCAGGGGGTGGCTCACAGTTGTGTCACACACCATCCTATCATGCCATGTGCTAACAGTACGCTATGTCGCTGTTACGTGACGGTGCTGACATAATGCATACACAGCGGTCAGGTGTCACCAACTATATGTCACATGGCACCTGTAACATCTACAACCTCCCATGTGCATATAGCAGCACATTTGCCAGATATAGCGTTGGTACACATAATGCAATCAATACCGCTGCATGTCTATCAAATGTGTCATCATATGGCAGGTGTATCATTCCCAGCACTGCCATGTGTGTCCGAATGTGTGACCAGAGATGCCACATATCGCGGGAATATGTCCCAGTTGTTACACATCCCTGTACACCGCCAGAGATCTGTACATACGTCAGTGTGGGAAGCATGACGTCGGCCGGTGTGGTGCATCACACATGTCGGCTGTCCGTATACACATGTGTGGTCACCACAGTGTGTGTGTGTGTCTGTATGTATGTCTGGTGCTTGGTGTGAGGGTGTATGCCAATATACGGTGAGAAATGATCACTAACCCCACGTGGTGACTAACCCATAATGGTGATGCAGTGCACTACCCTGTTGATGCCATAGGTCCCAGCCATACTGGCTACCTGTGCATGTTCCTTCTCTGTGACACGTCATGTGGGTGCATAGTACTGAGAGGGTGATGACCACATAGGCAAGGGTCCCCACCTGCACACTATGGGGTGTTTGTTATAGTGGTGTACACCCCGTGAATGTGGCCATGTTCCCGTACTGTTACAGGGTCCTACTGCTGCACAGTGTGGCCTCCAAATACCAAGTGACACCTCACATCATCATTGGCCAGACCGCTGTGTACAACACCTGCACCATGTCACCATACCTATAATGTGTCTTGCTATGTATGTCACGTCTCTGTCCAGTGTAGCCTGTGGCACTGACCACATGCGCCAGGTGCAGTATATGTGCGGACATCTGTGTCATGTTGGTGTTTCCAACAGTCAGGTTGAGGGTACATGTAGCATGCTGATATTGCCAGACGTGCCTGTGAGTAATCCACAGTTATACGTGGGGGACTGCAAACACTGCTACCTGTAGGCACATGCAAGTACACCATAGGAGGGAACCAGGGTATCACAACCAACATGGTGCTACAGATGTAACCGAGACACATACCGTGAACACATCACAATGCATGCTGCACCTGCACTACATGGTATGACCGATGCATGTCGACAGTACACAACCTATGTCACATACACATCTGTCAGTATTCACACACAACCACTGCAACATACACATCCCTCACTATGCATACACAGGTAATATTACATACACCTCTCACTATGCTGTTCACTCTGTGCATCAGAATATTTGTGCATAACCCTGCACCGATGGTGTGGATGACAGGGATGTGGCACAGGCTTCATCATATGCACAGGGTGATATGTTTGCCAGGGGCATAGGCTGCACCAATGGATAACATCATGTGTGTGTAAGGGCCGGTGAGTTGATTGGACATGTCTGTTCAGAATGCATGTGGATGCTGTGGAGCCCTACAGTTGTGTTTGCTGTGTGTGTATGTATGTACACAGTTCTGCCATTTGTGAGGCCTACACAGGGTATAATTGACAGCCACAGATTGTACAGAGCAGGTTGTACAGCTCACTGTGTCAGCCCACGGCCACGCGACCTGTGCCTGCCTGGGGTTGCACGGGCACTACCAGGTGGAGGTACAAAGTGGCTGCTGTCTGACGACACATGTCCGCTGGAACCGTGTCCCCGCTGAGAACGTCCAGGGCCACGTCCACATGGCCTGCTGTGTCCTGGTGTTGACAGCGCAGCACCAGCTGCACTGCTACTGCTACCAGCACTATGGGAGTGGGCATGTGAGGTGGCACACTCACGTCGACCTACACTAGGTGGTGTTGCTGGCTCACGCCCACGTGGCCTACGCCTCACTCCTACCAGATGTTCCAGCACAGACAGCTCCCGCCGCGGATTGCCATGCCTCGTCAAATATTCCGACCATTTCACCTAATTGCCTATCCAGAACATCAGCAATCTGCTGTTGAGCATTTGCCAATGCCTGGATGGTGTCATTTAGGGTATGGATAGCAGCCCTCTGCAGCCTCTGCCCTTCTCTGTTCTGCCATTCAGCACGTGCCTGTGCTGCCATTACAGTCTGGAACATGCGTCTGGTGATACCAGCTGCTGCGCTCTGTCCTGCAGGTGCATGTCTGCCAGAGGTCCTCCTGCGAGCAGCACCGGCCACATGCCTGTGTGGCACATCTGCAGTCATTACACTGACCCCATGGTGTGTAGACACACCCTCTGTAGCCACCACATGTTCCTGTTCCACGCTAACAGACGCTGACTGTCCTTCCTCTATGGCCACTGGTGATGCGGTATTTGTTGGCAGCAAAACTGTGTGCGGGAAAGAGGGGGACATAGCTGGGATGGTAACCATTGGCACAGATTCAGCCCCTGACAACCCTGCCTGTACCTCATGCATATGTTCATCACCGCTAGTATCTGTGGGGACACTAACATCAGATGGACCGCAGGAGGGTAACGCACCTACATCACCTGTGAATGCAAAGAAATACTGTAAAGTACAATAGACACAGACACACACACACACACACACACACACACACACACACAGACACACACACACACACACACACAAACACAGACACACACACACAAACACAGACACACACACACACACACACACAGACACACACACACACACACACACACACACACACACACACACACACACACACACACACACACACACACACAGACACACACACAAACACAGACACACACACACACACACACACACACACACACACACACACACACACACACACACACACACACACACACACACACACCATGCATGTAATTTGTCAGATGGCATGCAGCATGCCTGCGATACAGCAGAGGGCATGCAGCTCAGACATTAATAGTGTTAGTAAGCATACCTCCCTGGGGTGCACACTACAGCAAGCAGGTGTCATATCGGTAGCCATGCAGTTCACACAATCATGGTAGTATGCATGCATCCCCGTGATACACCATGTGGCCCAGAACAGAATAACAGTACACATGGCTGACGTGACTTTGACATGTAATCTGCTGACATGTGCATTAACATGCATACATGTCTGACACAATGGTGTCCTGACACATGTACAGCATCATAATGGGCTTCACATTGCAGTGTTGTGTGTATGCCCTACAGATAGAATGCATGTTTAGCAAATGTGCATGAGCATGGGAGGGTAGTGTGAGCTGCCTACATTGCTATACAGTGTGAAGTACAGACACTGTGCCATTGCATGGCATCATGAGGCATCTATGTTGCTGTAGAATGCATAATATGTACACATTGCATAGCCATAACTGCAACACAGTCGTGATGTTCAACAGATCGTATATGGTAGACTTCAGTGACACCTCCAGTAGCTGTGCACAGGCTTTTAGGTTGTCCAGTGTACCATATCAACTGTATAATCGGTCAACTAAGGCTATAATTGGACCATGTGTGGACAATGTGCAACAGGGTGTATACACATCCCATGTACTGTGTGGCTACATGTCTCTGGCCATCCCCCAAGGCCACGTGTGCACATGTGCATGTGATGGCCATCTATCTCACATGTCTGTGTTGTCCCATATGACATACACCCATAGATGTCAGATATGTCACAATCCACAGGGCTATGCAGACAATGGGTTGTATGTTTGGTATGTGGGGTATAGGTCATGCGATAGTGTGACAATATTGCAGACAGAACACTACATGTCTGGGACATGTCAGGTGGCACATCACAATGTGTGCACCCAATGCAGGGGCATATGACACAATGGTGACACCTGCGGGCTGCCCATATCACAGCTCACTGTGTGGTACTGTGTGCGCATCACACATGTTGTTCCAATGCATACTACATATGCCTCCATTGTAGAACACCTCCACCGTTGTATGCACAGCTGACCACACATGTCGCAATGACAAGTACTGTGGTTTCAAGTCGGTGTATCATTTTGTTTGTATATATTGCACATGGGTAGCCTGTGTGTATGATGGGTGATGCGACCTGCATATCGTGACTGGAACAAACATCAGGTGTGCAAGTGTTAACTGGCCACATGGCAAATAGATCTACACTGTAACATGCCTGATACTGATGACAGTCTCACCTGCAACGGACTCATGTCTGTGTGGCACGCCAGAGGTACCTGTATAGGGGTGACACACGAGTATGAACATTATCCATGACTGTATGACAGCCACAGGTTGCACTGTGCATGTGAACACATTCACCTGTGTAATAGCATATAGTATGCAGCATGTGTGTCCACATACCTTGCATATGTTGTTACTTTACATAATGTACAGTGACACATGCAACTACATGGGATATAATAGCCATATGTGCAGTACTGACTTACCAGGCAATGCCAGGCTCATTGGTTGGGAGACACCCACCTCCACAATGGCAGCTAGTGTTTCTGGATGCTGTTCCCTGGGTGTCCCCAGACTGGCCAGTAGCTCCTCCGTGTGTGTGAGTGGGGTCTGGGTTGGTGGCACACCACCTGTTCCACCTTGTTCCCTGGTGATTGCAGTGGCACGCTGTTTTGTATGTCGTATCAAGTCCATGCAGTGTCTGTGCACCTGCTGGTAGGTGCGTTATGGCCACCCACATCGCTCACCCTCCTGCGAGATCCTGCCACAGGTCATCCCACTGCTGGGCATGCTGTGGCACATGGCTGAACAACAAGTCATAGTTGTCATGGAGCTGTGGGATGAGGACATCATCCTCCTGGCGGCTGTATGCTGGGAGGTGTGTACGGGGCATTATCTGTAAGACATAATGATGGTGACAGGTCACAGTTTCAGAGATGTACAGAGATACTGCTGCACATACATTTCTATGACATCTACTACATCTGCACAGTTATCTTTGCAAAGCATCATGACACTGACACGACTGACGTGTTTGTGTCACACACGTTACACCCATTATGCATTGGATATCATCACCATATATGTGTGTCACCTCATTACAGTGTTCATACTCCATGTAAATGCTGTCTTGCTGTGGGCATGTCTATTTGCCTGCACTTGTGTTCTTACCTATCTGAACATGCCTGGATGTGTCCACGGTAATGCTGTTGACCAGGATGCTGTGTATATGTCACATATCAACACAGACACAGCCGTAATGGACTTGAGCTGTGACAATGCACACATATGCATGGACACCTGTACATGCATGTGTGTTGCCATATACATCTACACAGCACTGTACAACTGTTCAACATCCTGCCACGGATCGCCTGTATTGCACATGTGATAGACATGGGACAATGGCTAGTCAGATGACATTTGCAGGGATGGTTAACAACCATAGCATGTGCGGCATGGTTTCCAAGCTGTAACAGACAACCATTATGCCACCGCAAGGTGCATCAGTGCCACATTACTGATCCAGTCAGTTGATAGTACATCTACCATGCGCCATCACACCATGTATGACTGGGATGACATGTGCAGCTATGATGGACAGGGTTGCATGGTATGGCGGAGTATGTCACATATATGACACAGGATCTGTCCAGCCTGTGACAATCCTAGTATTAGGACGGTGGCTGTCCATGACATATGTCTTATAGATCAGGTTATGGACATGTAGCATGTCCATCATCATGGTGTAGCAAATGTCTTTCTGCAAGGTAGACAGCATGCTGCATAGTGGAGTTGAGGATTGTGAAGGCTGGTATCGCACATCCATGCATAGCCATTACCCCTTAAAGGTGATATGTGATCCAATATTGGTCACCACATTGCTGTATATGCCTGTCCAGTGATCTCCGTGGTCATGGATGGCACCCTGACATGACATGGGTACCTCATATGACTACCTAAGGGGCCTGGAGATGTCACCAAGTCGGGGGGTGCACTGCACAGCACCATCCCTTACACAGTGTCCATAATGTTGACCACAGCCTAGGTAGTAGTTTATGGGTACAGGGATGTTCACCTAGCGGTGACAATGCTGGTATCATCCATCAGACTGTGCACATATGTCACACACCTCACCCACACAGCCCATTCTGTATGTTGTTCACAACACTGACACAGCTATACTGATAGGTCATGACCATTCACAGCCTTACATACACAGATGCCTAACATTTGTCTGTGTGGTATGGGCTACAATGAGGGTGGGGTACAACACATTAACCCTGTTCTACTGTAGCTGACACTGGTGTGATGTGCACATGTCACTCTTGCACCTTTTGTAGTTGTGAGTCTGTCAACAGGCCACTGGTGGAACACTCCTGTGACATACAAAGGTATTTGTAATCAAATATCCATGCTGTCTTGTACATCTGTACTGCTAACATCTACAGTGATAATGGTTTATGGACATGCACACCATACTCAGCAGGGTTATAGTGCAGTGCCACCCAAAATGACTGTCATCACCACTTGTGGGTTGATATTATCCAACACCCTATCTGTATTGTATGGTCATGCTAGGCACTTGTTCAGAACTTGTGAGCATGTCATGAGCTACTGATTACTATAGCACCCATTCCACACCATTTCCCACAGGTACACTGGCTGTCCTACACTTCCCAGCTTGCTTATGGTACAACAGCTGTTGTACACACGTAACGCACATAACGCACATATCCTGTTGGACATGGTTGTATATACAGGCATGTCCAACTATCACGTACCAGTGCTACTGCCTGTCTATATGAGGGATATGTCGCATATGTGGCAATAGAGCAATTATCTCATGTACACATTCAATGCTCACCTCCCAAAATACGACACTGCAGCCTGTGGGGATGCACTTCTGCAGCCGCTGGGGCATAGCTCTCAAGTGTACCTCATTACGAGGATGCCTCATTTGGGGTTCTAAAAGGTGCATGTTCCTCAAGGTTCCACATTGAAAGGGTCTGTCATACATTCATTGTTGGAAATTGTTTACCTGCTAGCCATGGCTAAATAGATGGGAATCATATTAATCATTAGAATATCTGTTTTATACATAAACCAGCCTATTTTAGCCATCATATGCCCTTCCTAGTTGAAGCTGTTAGTAAGCCAGTTGTAAGTGTTCCACGTTTTGCCCATTTGTCACACAGTATGAGGGCTAATGTTCCTAATTTTGGGGACAGGAGGTTGACAGCTATGGCTGGGGGTAATGCTGTCACCAACCCTGACTGCACCTGACAGTCATTTGGGGATGTGTAACATTCGCAACACACCCCACGATCACATAGTCTCACATGATCTACACCACTGGCCACACCTACAAGGACAACTTGTGCAGTGCCTCCATACTCAGTGTAGGCACCAGAGGTAGCCCCATCATGGAAGACAACATCACCAGCTTATAGCCCACAGACTCATGTGTGCCCATCACATACAGCCAATAGGGAGTTATAACATTCACAACACACCAGTCATAGGTGACTCTGTAGGGAGTCACACTGCAGTTCCACACAGCAGACTACACAGGGTGATAGTCGCTTACATCTTGCTGTCGGGTAACTGCTTCTGCAACATAACCTATGCACCCATGCCACACCTCACCAGGTACAATGTGACTGTCATTCTCCATGTTAGTGTGACTGCCCTGTGATGCCACTTCACAGACTACGTGTGCAGGGACATGCAATAGCTCACCAGTCTTATAGCCCTGAGGGTGTGGGCCAGGCCCTGGGGAGCATTTTGCATTCATCCGGACATGATACCACTGTACAATGACCGACTGTGTCACTTCAACAGTTGCCTATGCTCCTATTGTCACTCCACAGGCATCTGGTATCTGTCCGCTTTGACTGACCTGGTCAAACACAATGCTGTGGCACAGGTGACTTGCACCTGTCAGCCCTGGGAGTACAGCTCACATGTAAGGCTCTTGCTGCTTCTATACTGCCTGTCTTGCACAATTTCCAATAACTGTCACCGCAGAACGGAACTGGCAAGTTACGACATGGGGTCATGTGACACAATGCTTGCATCTTCCTCTGTGACGCACGCAGGCAAGGCACACCTTATAATGCACCACTCAAACATCTCTGCAGTGACTGGGACCTGCCTCTAGGCTCTGCAGAGCACACCTGCAATGACAGGTTATAGACGGACCATACCTTTCAGGCACATCCCTGACCAGCACACCCACAGCTGAAGGGTTCCCATATCCCACTATGTTGTGCACACATCCTGGCTAGTTACTTAGCACAATGCATCAGAGGTGCTCCATGTGCAAGTAACTGTGTCCGGGACCGCTATACACATTGTAACAAGCTACAGAGTCAACATCATACCCCACGGTTAACATACCTTATTTGTTGGTATATTGGACAGTGGGCCTCAGACAGCTACTACTGATGTGTGACTGACACTACCCCACACTTAACTGGGATAGCCACTCATGTACCGACACATCCATGAGTCATAACCTCCGCTCTGCTGGATCAACCCATACACACCACCTCCAAGACCTACATTAACCTTGACATGAACACTACCACCATGTGACTGGTGTTACACACCTGGGGTTATCCCCTCATTGTTGGATTCCGAACATATGCTAATCAACCTTGTTAGCCACATCCCGGCACCACACCCATCACAGCATACACAGTACATGAGTACTACAACACTTTACTACAGACGCCTGCTGACAGCGGTTGTTAATGTCATGACACCCGCAGATGGACAATGCACATATAAATGCTGACACATACCACAGTGCACTTCATTAGCATGTACACAACTGCATGGATCATGCTATTCCACACAGAGCCATGATGGTACACACCAGATAACAGACGCCACTCTGGTGGTCATGTTCCATGGACATATGATGTACAACAACAGGTGTAGGCTGTTGCACAGTGGTGTACATTCCCATGGGTGGGGTGGCTCACTGGTCAGCCATGGTAGGGCCACAGGGTCCCTCATCACATACTCCGAGACTAGCTACGTAAACATGACTGTGACACATTCCGGGGTGTACCACCAGGCATTATGGTGGTATGTCAGTAGTCGATGGCAACACCCACATCTGCTGTCACAGACAAAAGTCACTCTGGAACATTACAGACCCAGGTGATGTTGGCAACATGCTGGAGGATGGATTCAATGCTAACATTACACCCTCTCACTCACTACAGGGCCACAATCCATACAGGAACATTGTGGTGTCCTTGTGGTCACACCTACACAGTACTGACCTGCACTCTATATGTCCTGGGACACTGGCCCCATGTCACCTTCCAACGTCCCAGGCTGTGATGTCCACCAACCTCTGAATGACATGTCTCCCCACTAGGCCAACATATTCAGTAATAGCCTTGTTTCAGACATTGTAGCCCCTGAATGGCACACAACAGCATTTATCACACTACACACAGGTGGCACCACAATGCACGAGTGAGACTATAGTCCTACACACCTGGCTGGACTGTTCTGCATGGCTATGGGGCACATCATCAAGGACGTCATTCACAGAGACATTGTTGGTCTCCCGTCCTTTGCTGCCACCCGGGTTGGGCTTGTTAGGGCCAGAGCATGGCCCCTACACATGGTGGACTCCTTTCATACAGTTACCAGGGCAGTTGCTGATGGTACGGGAGTCCACACATCCTACATTGTCCTCTCATTGCCTTTCAGCACCATTCTCCATTCTGGTACTGACAACATACACATCCACCTGCACATCGCACCCTATATCTCAGGATGTTATGTAATGTGGCTCATGGACAGGACACACAGTGAGGCCAGCATACCATAGTACCTACTACATGTCAGGTACATTTGGCATACCACAGTCCTCAGTCATAGGGCCCCTCATGTTCAGTATATGCTTCCTGCAGTACAGGCTAGCACAGGGACTTTCCTGCCTAGCTTTCAAATCCCTGCATACAAAGCACCATGATTGCTCCACCAGCTGATACTGGCTCCATCCATATGGGTGTCGCTGTGTCAGATACATAATATGACTATCATGGCATCAAGTTGCATGCCACAAGGTGCATGAACATCACCTTTGCATTACACCATTCACCCTTTGACTATCACATGGATGGTAGTCCCCTACATACATATCACATTGTACATGTTTGCAGTACACACATTTGTCGCACCCACTCTGTGGGTAACGTGATTGCCACTGTGGCGTAGATATCCTTCTACGTGGCCACACCTAGCTGTACTGGGTGTGTAGCTGGTACATAGGCACCCATTGTACCTCTGAACACAAGACATCTACACACATTCAAAGGTACACCACCCCATTTAGGGTGTACCTTACACAACAGCTACAGCTTTACATACCACAACATTAACATGCCATGACATTTACTGTGCTCTGACAGTTTATATGCGGCTGCACTACGGACACCACATCTGTACACATTTGCATACTATATACTCAGGGGTGACCTCTGCTGATCAGACAGGGCCCATGACCACAACATTATTAATGGATATACTCCTCATACGACATAAGCAGAGGCCACTGTGAGCAACATGCTCATGGGTATGTGCACACACGCCACAATGAGTGGGATGTGCTTGTGGGTTACATTCCCAAACCGACACTCACCATGCTTTGGAACATAAGTCCTATGTACATCACGCAGGGACACTCAGTAGCACTGTTCATGTGATACCTCCCTTGGTGGTTGGGAGACACATGTAGGCCTGGAATCACTGCAGTGGCTGTACTGTGCAGAGGTGCAGGTGACACATGGCTCTGCTGTTCACAGGACACTACCCTAGAGAGGTGCCACTAGTGTTAACACTGTAGTTGTGCTTACACATGGACTTGCCAGACTGCATAGTACCCCACTATGCACCTGTGAAGCTATTACATGTCCTTTGTGCATGGTTACTTGGCAGCCCTTCCATTTAGATTAGCTATCATGCTATTACAATGTCCTATGCCTACAAGCCATATGTATCCTGTTATTGTACATGCCAATAGACGATACCTGTGGTATGCATGATATGCCTGTTATGCTGTGTAGAATATCTGTCATATCTACCTATAATACTATACATTACACATATTTCACATAGTATCCCATAATGCAAAGCATACTTGCACAGCGGAACCACCTTAGATATGTCATTAATGTTATATGCCATACACATGCTGTGACAGTATATCAACATATACTATCTCCTGCTATGGCACGCCCTTGTTGGACATACCCTACCACTGACGGGTTGTATGGAATTGTTCTGTTTAACGCTCATGTAGCATCCCTTGTGGTATCTGTGCTGTGTACCTTGTGTCCCACTGCTGGACTACAGTTTCTACAAGCCGCTAGTATGCTCAGCAAGACATCACTACATAAATACCTTTCCCACTTTTATGCATTGCGGACATGTTTAATTAATGCAAACCAGGCTATACATACAGTAAAACTAATTAATTCAGATCATGCTATACATAACCTTACATATCGGGCATTCTACATACCTTGTTATCGCTACGGCATTTCGCTTCTATCTCCTCTCACAGTGTTTCAACTGGTATTCGGTATGAGCATACGGTTTGAATGTCTGGCAAGTCATCCTTATATACGGAGTACCTGTAACATGTGGATTCATCCCGCCAGTTGGTGTTCCTGAGCGACTAATTACTTGCATATCAGCTGTGCAGCTACTCCATTCGCCAATTACGCGGGCAACAGTGGGGTATAATTTAATTCTCCACTTGGGCATTGCCTATTTGCCCTACCTTCGGGAGACGGCCATGTGTAATTGCAACTGCTAAGCATGGAGACAAGTATACTTTGATTCATGTCCCCGTGGATTGTGTGTGACAGGTAGAGTATTTGGTTCAACATGTGGGTGTACTTGTCATCCCAACGTCTGATAACGGAGTATTGCAAATGAAACCAGTAACATGGCTGTTTGTTCCATTATACAACGCCTGCAATTTTGCATGATGCCTTTTAATTGTGTCTCTCACATGGTATGTTGAGGGTCTCTGCAGATGTTATTGACTGACTGGATGTTTGTGCTGTTACAGTCTGTATTGCTTTAGTTTCTAGTGGGATGTCAGTGGGTGTACGTAGTATATACAGGTTTGTGGGTCTGCATTTCTACATAATCCGTATATATGTGTGGGTCTCCCTAATTAGAGAGCTAACAGTTAGTAGACTTATGTTACGGGATTGTACGCTAACCAATATTGTTAATTGGTTTCTATATCGCCTGCAGGTAAGCTTGCTACTTGTATACCTCCGTAATCGCAGCGATATATCAAGGATATGTGTAAGTGACAGCTATCCCTTGTATTTCTGTCCCAGATATTTGCAGTCATTGTGGTTGTGTTATAAAAGAGCCTGTTTGCCATGGGTTGCCACCTTTTACATATGGTCATTGTTGGACACTTGCAGGACACACAGCAGTGTTTACGGCCAACATCGTGAGCTATGGTCAGTACACAGGTTAACACATACTTTTATCCTCAATACATACCTATTGTTGTGTGACTTTGTCTACTTATCATATTGCATGTAACATTTTACTTTAAGCATACAGGCATAACTATTAAATACGACTATTACATTATATATGGGACATATTTATGTCCTACCATCTCCGGACATTTGCCCTTTGTACTGTTTTATGTCAGGACACCCTGCCCAGGGTGGGGATGTCCCTCCTACTGTGGGACAGGTAGTAACCGATGCCCATGACTAGCTATACCACACCTACCGCACTGATTCGCCTCTGACTTGGCACTAACAAACACATGTTGCGACACACACACACATTACAGTCACACGGAGATGCACACGCACCTCAACGCTACTTAGACCGGCACTCACAAACACAGTTGAACACAGTACCTACGTGGACCACAACACCGCAGCAGTGACTAAATGTCCCTTCATATCATCATACTATTACTCGCGAGCTGTACTGTTCCGGCATTGTGTTCTATCGGTCTTTCAGCCTCGTGGTTACATATGTCGGTATGTTACACATTCCATGTTTGGCGGTATCCTATTTATTTGTACCTCCAAGGTGTTATGAATGTCGTTGAACTATCTATTATATTTGCAGATATCGCTGAATCCATCTATATCACCATATATCACTCTATTGCCCTTTCTATCTGTATTATATATATGCATATGTGTACATCTATATATATATATATATATATATATATATATATATATATATATATATATATCTGGCGGGGAACGTGACAGGCACACAGCATCACCATATGCTGTAAGGCTCATGTACTGCTCAGGTGTTGGCATTCCGTGCTCCACTAGCTGTTGTGTTTACAATGTTTGAGGGCTGCCTATGTAGGAGTTCAAGACATTGGGCCACCCATACATTACTAAATTTACAGGCAGGTCATGTTTGTGTGC
>NC_056728.1:289188753-289383753 GCF_019279795.1 Protopterus annectens
TAAAGGCTTTCATACATACATAAAATTATCAGACAAGAAACTTTTTACAGTGTAGATACCTACTGGAATTATTTCACTTCCATTAATGGTGACTCACCAAATCAACAAGATAAACAATATATATTGGAATCTGCCTATAAAACTACGTCTTCCATTGTCTGGAGACTTTTTACATGGAAATTTTTACATAGATCTTTTTATACACCTTTGATGATGAATAAAATAAATAATAAAGATAATCTATGTAAAAGATGTAATGTAGAAATTAATGCTGACTGGGCTCATATGTTTTATGACTGTATAAAATTGAAAGAATATTGGAAATCAATTAATGAATTTTTACAGGCTCTTTTTACAGATAATTTCATTATTTCTAAATCTCTTATATTATTCAACACACCTGTACCTCAATGTGTTAAAAAGGTTAAGCTTCCCTTGTTATGGTCTATTCTAGCAGTGGCTAGGAAAATAATAACTAGAAATTGGATTTCAGATACACCTCCTTCATTCAATGAATTTAAAAATGTTATGAATATAGTGTGCCATATGGAAATAAACACAATAAGGTCAAGAACTACTAGAAAAAACATCTTATTATATTGTATGGGATAATTTACAAAACTTGTTAAAAAAATCTTAACTTCAATAGCATGGTATTTTAGTTTAATTAATTGATCTGATTGTAGTGGATGTCTTTGTAAATACTTTGGTTGTTTTGTTGAATGTTATAATCATATCTATTTTAATTACTTGTATAAAATTGTTATGATATTTCTCTTGTATGTTAAAACAATAAACTTGTTTTAAAAAAAAAAAAGTATTGGGAGGCTGTTGAAATGGGAAATGAAATATAAAGACTTGAGCTGTCCATATTGCTCTATAGCTGAGTATGAACAGCTGTAATTTTTATTGTTTTGGGTTCAGTATACAAGTATATATGTGTAGGGGGACACGTGCACATGACTGTATGTTAGTATGTATGCTGCTGAAACTAAATAAGACCCTTTTCTTACCATAGTATGAGATTATTATGGACTTATTGTTTAGCATAGTACCTTGAAAAGACTGGTGCTGGATAGAAATCAATATGTCTTTTCAGTTTTAAATTTCATGCTTCATTAGCCAAGTCATTCAGCTGGCAGGAAATGATTGATAACTTGTTTGCAAGGTAACTCACCTTACATTTGGTTGACTTTTGAGAACTGAGTAGTATCATGTTGTTTAATTATACCTCATTTCTGAATGTTAGGTAATGTTAATGCAACCATTGTATAAAGATGCTAAGGTAGTTTATTTGTTTCTTAATATTCACCAGTAGTTCCTGGTCATGCAATGAAGTATGCAATGTAATGAAGGGATTCGCTGTTTAGTGTTTTCGACATAATGATATAGACCTGTCACTTTATGTCACACAACAGCATAATGTAAGCTATAAAAATAAAAATAAGAAGAATTACAGAGGTGATGCACACTATATTCTGCAAAATAGCATAATATAATACATGCCACAGATTAATATATCCTTCCTTCACATTAAAGTACACTGCCCATCATCAGACATAGAAACTTTTTTTTTTTTTTTATCAGACATGGAAACTTCCAAAACAAATCTATGCCATTCCACATAAAGAGAAGGAAGCATTGCTGGAGACAATAATAAGGCATTTATTTTCCATTATGTATTATGCTCCAGACTAAGAATTATCAGGCCTGGTCATTCGATGTAATGATAGTGGTGGATGCTGGGTAATAAAGAAATATATTAGGAACAGTAGGACAAGTATGATGGGAAGGAACAGTGCACAGGAGACAAGGAAGAGCAAAAATTATGAGAACATTTGTGGGTGGGGGGGTGGCAACAAGCTGATTTATGCAACACCATAACTGCAACAACAGCGTAGGGAGAGGTGTGATTTGAAGGTAAGATTAAAAGCATAAGAGGATGTGAATTGTATCAGCAGGTGTACTTTTCTAATGTCTAGGGCTGTATTACACGATGCTAACCTTACTTAGTGCATTCAAATTAGCACTTTTTTCCTGAACTTCACTTGGAAACTTACTCAAGGAGCATAACTGTTTAAAACTTTCTTAACAGTTTACTTTACAGAATTATACAGACCGTGCTTATGTAATAGAAATGCACCTCTAAAAAAAGTAATAATTTAATGGTTATAAGTATGTGTACCTTTGTATATAGGTGCAATATTTTAAGGTTTGACTACATTTTTAAATGAAGTGGTAGGGACAATAACATTAATTCTGACTATAAAATAAACACTTCTAGTTAACCTCTGATTTGCTTGTAGCTAAGCACTTGTTTTTCTGCCTTAGTGCCAAGTGTTTCATGCTAGCTACATATACTACCACTGAGATGGTATGATCCATCATGGATGTAGCCTCACACTGGGGGGATGCAAAGAGGTGTGGTTTCCATAAAAAAATGTTGGCTCACATAGACATATGAGTACACATTGTCTCCCTGTTGCAATGTTGAGACTCGGATTACCAAGTCTACACACACACAAATACAGGATAAGCGTGAATATCAAGCATCACTCTTCTCCTTTAAGCTTTTATTTATTTATTGATTTATTTATTTATTTATTTGCAGAGTGGGGCCTCACACCACCTTAACTTATATATACCACCTCTAAGATCACCACATCTCAGAGAAAAGAAAGTAAAGCCACATATAACCAACTCTGAAATAGTTCCGACTGGTTACAATATTCTATGTAAAGATAGACTCCAAAAGTAAGGGGTTGGGAGGTTTTAGCTTTGGTCTACCGTAACTCCTTAACCATTACATCCTTTCCTAGACCTTCCCCATCCTTTGGCAACATGGAAATTCTATTAGCATCATTACAAACAAATAATAATAAACATTTATCCAATGTCAATAAATAAATAAATAATAAAATTCTCAATGAGGGAAGAACCAAGATTCCTTGTTGAAGTTTCAAGTAGTTTATTCGGTTGACAAATGGTAGTCTTGGACTTTGTATAGCTAACTCCAGATTTTTACTCATTCAGTGAACACTTTTTGGGACTCAGCAGTCCGAGTCATGGCATTTTAAATAGTGGCCAGATACAGCAATACAGCAGTGAGAGTACAAGACTTCAGCAGACAGTGCATTAACTCATGCAGTAGCTCCTTGTAGACTCAGCATACTAATTGAGTGCACCTGTTTATTATGCAAGTGATGTATGAGTAAATGCAATAGTTTGACTGATTAGTCCATGTCTGAATGCCGTCTAAGGCTGTGCAACTATTAATATAGTGTAATATGTGAGTTAAAGTTAGGGGATTTTGTTTCAGGTGGCTAGTTCTGTTGGTTTCACATATGTGAGGGACTAAAAGTGATCTGAATGTCGTCTACCATTAGAGATTGTATAACGATCCCTCGTATCATAAGTCATTTGTACAATCTCAAAAACTGCCCATTACATACATAATAGCAGGACAGCTGAAAAGAAGTATTTTTGCGGGGGGGGGGGGTTGCACCACTATGTGGGGGACAAGCTCTCCCATCCCAGCAATCAAATATATATACCAATTTTATGGTCACACAACAGTGAGAAAGAGAGAAGAAACTTCAAAACAGAGCACAGCAATCTGAGGCAACCACTTGTTTCACTTAACATAAACAAGCAAGTAATGTTACAAGGTCTTCTCAAAGCAAAGCATGCAGTCCTGCTGTACACGTGTTCAGTTTCATTACTAGAAGAGGTAAACTTACTCAGAGCCTGAAGTCTTGTAGCTGAATTGACAGGAGGAATGCCCTGGCTGTCACATTCATCTTTTGCAATACCGTGAAGGATGTGGCATGAGAGTACGCTCCAAACGTGTGATTTATACTAGTTGTGACAAAGCTAAGAAAGAGCCTCCAAGTCGATACCTATCTGGGGTATAATTATCATGCTAGGTGACAATAGTAATGCCTGAGTAATCAAGCAACTGAAATTGTCTGCAAAGCTGCTTCACTATCAGAAAGCATGCATTTTTTTCTTCTGAGAAAGTTTAAATAGAGGCCTAAACTGTGTAACTATTTGTGAACTAAGTATAAGCTTTCTTGAAGAACAGCCTGATCCATACTTGTGAAACAAAGGGAACAAAGCATCCTAGAGCTGTCAGTGCATTGAGTTAGTCCACTGGTACCGCAGAGATTCCACGCACTGTTCACAAGGTAACCAATGATTAGAGTCCAAGAGCACACAGTTTTGGAACCTCAAGGGAGACTTTTTCTATCTGACAACCTGCAACTTTCTTTCCAGACAGCTACAGAACCAGTAAGTCACCCCAGCCAGAGGCCAGATTTCATTTAAAGGCTGTTTGCAGGATGCGCATTTGACTGATGACATGTGTCAGAGGCCTATGATAAGCCAAGGAGTAGACCAAGAGCAGAGTCACTGTGAACCAGCCACATGGTTGCAGTTCTAAATATACAAAAAATGTTGTGAGCTCACACACTTCACATATGCTTTTGTAACTGAACACTGAAGACCTCTGGGACAAAAGTTACTGACAATAGATGGTTTATTCAGATTTTTATGCTGGATGATTATGGCTTGCTTTCATAGCTCTAGGAAAATAGTTCATCTTCTTTGACATTTTTTATTTAATAGTTCTTGTTTTGTGCCTTGTATATCTTTTAATGCATTCTGCAGAATATTGTCAATGTTATATTGTGAAGTACAAACAGAAGCTGAGGCTCCCAAATGGAACACTGATAATAGGGTCACTGTGACCTATAGTAAGAGCCAAATATTTTCTTGGGGGTTTATATCTTTCATATCTCAACTAGTCTTCTCAATGCTTTTTTAATGGAATATGTATATGTAGTAAAGTAAATTCCAGTTTTCCAGTGATTTTAAACTCCCCAATCCTGTTTTTGAAATACTGTTTAGCAGAATGCATAAAGGAGAACATTCTTCAGACATGCAAAATGCTGTCTGACTGCTCAGGTTATAGTAGAATTCTGATCTCAATTATGCTCTGACATGCCTAAAACATATTTATTCTTGTTACTTTCATCAAGGTGTATTTGCTTGGTATGGCAGTTTAGTTCAAATGCTTAACTTTGCATTGCTAATGAGTTTGAAGCTGTACTCCTGGGTTTGATATCTGCAAGTCTGAAAATTTCAGTTAAAGGACAACTGCTCTTAAATATCAAGCTTTTGTTTTCATGACAAAGTTTTTTCTTTCCAGGAAAGCCAACCTTGGGTTTTCTACATACTAAAAAAATGTAATTTAAGAATTGTTCTTATTGATATCAGTCTGAAGCTGTTTGTCTACACACCACCCTGACTTTTTGTGAAATAGCACATTATTACCTGCTACATCATGTATGCTCGAAAGAGTAGCTACTCCTCAGAATTTTATGAATTACAAACATTGCTAACCAGGCCTCTATGCATTTAAAATGCATCCCATTAAATGGGAGGCAAAAAGCAAAAAAGAAATAACTGCCAGGACTGCCCCCCCCCCCCCGCACATCCATTCTGGTATCCCATTACTTGTCTTTCTCTCTACAATTACCATAAACACTGCTAAAAACTCTCAACATACATATTATTTTCTTTTTTACTTTTGAAATGAAGGCAGAGATATGGATTTCATTTAAAAGTTTTAATTTAAATATCTTATATTTATCAGGTCAGTCTCACTAGGCTAGTAACTTCTTTTCAGGGAAAAAAAATGTGTAATCATACCCTTCGGTAAATCAGATATCCCTGCAAATTATAATATTGATAGCATGCCCCTAAAAGTAAATCCAGTGGTGAGGGACCTAGGAACACAGATAAACAGTAACCTAAACTATGATCTGACCACCAGATAGCTACAGTAGTGAGAAAATTCTTCTATGTGGCTCAACTTATAAGTAAAGGCATGGCATCAAGTTCAAAGGAAGTCATAGTGCTATTGTAGTCAGCCCCCATCAGGTCCATAATCGAGTACAATCCTCCCTTCTGCAGGTAACTAACTGGCACTTACATCAACTGGAGTGGCCCCAGAGGTTTTTCACTAAAAAATGCAAAGCATAAGACACAAGTCTTATCAAGACTGACTGAAGGCCTTATCTCTTCACTCCATCTCATATCATTTATTGAGAGATGAATTATGCCTGAACTACAAGGTATTTTCTGATCCAGCCATTATGAAAATGCTACATATTTGCAGGAAAAAGTATACAAAGGTTGTGCATTCCATGGGGTTGAACCTTATTTGTGACTCTAACAGAACTTCTGGAGAGACAGATTCATATCTCAAGGGCTACCTTGTTTATGAAATAAACTTCCCATCTTTGTAAAACAAAGCCCATTCCTCACTCTCTTCAAAAAGAATTTGGCTAAATGGATGGGGAATGATACATTCACTCCCAGGGTACTGCCCATGTCTCTTATAGACAGATGTAGTCTGTAAAATGACTCAGGGCTCCAACAACCAAAGACCAACTACTATGATACTAACCCAGACCATATCTGAGGAATTAAGATAATAATGTTGTCACATACTGGGTATTGCTACATATTTGCAGGAAAAAGTATACAAAGGTTGTATACTTTAACAATACTGTCTTCTGAGCTGTGTTTAATGTTACTGTTGCCAAATGTATCTAATTAAGTAATGCATAATAATATGTAAATTTTTACTTTTCTCATTTTCCTTTATGTATATTGTAACTTACTTGTCTTGTGTTCTCTGTGGAGCTTTTCTCCCCGGGCCTCCGCTGAAAATGGACATATATCCAGTTGTACTATCCCGGTCAACAAATGTAAAATAAATAAAATAAAATTATTGGCTAGGTTTGTAAAGGCTCTTGTGCCATTAGCCAAATAATCACCTATGAAACTATGGAGAGTATAGCTGTCTGTGTAGTTACTGAGACATGGTTTAAAACCACAGAGAACAGACCGGCAGAGCAGGGCTAGAATGCCTTCCACACATTTTGACTAGCTACTGCACACACTTCAATATGATGCCCTTCAACTTCTGCACATACAACTCACCATAATCAAAACTGAGAAACTGCATGTTTGGCAAATCCAATATTCAGTAAAACCAAGTTGCAGTTTTTCTAGGTCAAATAAATGAGCACTGCGCCAAAAAAACTGGCCCTTCTCTCTGTATAATATAGATAGATGAATCTCTCTCTCTCTCTCTGTATATATATATATATATATATATATATATATACATATATTTTTTTTTTTAAATTTACTGGGAAAGTCTGACTTGGAACAAAGCCAATTTTCAGTGGAGGCCCAGGGAGAAACACGCCAGACACAGACACATGTCTTTATAACATGGGAGGAAACCAGAGAACCTGGAGGAAACCTACACAAACACAGAGAGGACATGTAGACTCCACACAGAAGGCACTCCAGACAAGAATCGAAGTGGAAAACCTATTGCTGTGAGGCAAACACTGCACCACTGTGCTGTTCATATACTTGGCCGCATTGGCCACAGTACAGCCACAGCCCTATTATCTTAAACTGATAATATAAATAAAGCAAGAGACTATAGCAAACCGGTATCAGCTTTATTTGTTGACCTCTCTAAATCTTTTTATATGGTCCCTCACTTTAGACTTTTCTCTAAACTGCAAACTCTCCAGTCTGGGCATTTTACCCCCCCCCCCCGCTATTACATGGTTTTGCAACTACCTCACTAACAGACAGCAGTCAATAAAATGGCAAGGGGCTACCTCACTATTACTGCCTAACACAATAGGTGTCCCACAAGGATCTATTCTTGGACTTCTACTCTTTAATATATTTATCTATGACCTGCACACAGCCTCTGCACAAGGACCTTATTCAATACACAAACTCTGCTATCATCTGCTCCTGTTCCACTCCAACACTACAGCTAAAATCACAGCATGCTTTCATTTCAATCGGAACATGGCTTACTGCATCTCAACTCATACTCAACCCAAACAAAACTAAGCTCTTCCTTTTCACTGCCAAATCATTTACTCTTGACAAAACATCATTCAAAATATTTTCTTTAAATAAAACTAAAACTGAAATAGTTCCCCAAACCAAAATACAGGTGTGACTATTGATGACAAACTAAAGTTTGATCTACATGTTCAAAGTAGCATCAAAGAAAAAAAAAACATCAGAAACGTGGTTTATTATACAGGAATAAGCATTTTCTGAATACTCCTGTCAAAATCGCACTAGATGTATCATGCCTCCTACCTTCTCTACTTTACAGAGCTCTAATTCTGAACAACCCACAAACCTCCCTAAACACCAAGTTAGAAAGCTGCTATAACAAGACTGCAAAGTTTACATTGAATACTAAAGACTCAGCACACCACTGTGATACTCTACTGTCTATCAACTGGCTTGAACTTCCCAACTTTCTCTCCTACATCCATATAACAACTGCACATAACATTATTGACAACCCTCTATGCTGTCTAGCCATTGGTCATTTACTTGACCTGCATATCCAAACAGAAATCTAAGGTCCAGAGACAAACAGCTCCTCACCATCTCCAAACTTTACACTTCTTCTGGCCAAAGTCTCAACTCCTACTCTCTTCCTAAATCTTTGAACTCCTTACCTCTTAATATAAGAACAGCAACCTATCTTTTTTCCTTCAAATCCTTACTAAAAGAACACTCAGTCAAATTATGGATATGTTCCTGTTCCCATCCAGGATGAACCTGACTATGGTTTGTACTCTTTGTACTCTGCCTTCCCTTGGTAGCTCTCCCACTATTTCATTCACAACTTCTCTCTCTCTTTCTCTGCTCCATCTCCTCCTCCTTTCTGATCTAACTTTTCTCCTACAAGCACATCTTTACAACTTATACAACTTTAGCACTATGTCCTCCCTCCCTGCTCAGACTATGTATCCTTTTGCCTCCCAACCTCTTATATTCCCCCTTTCTCTCTCTAACAGTGCTATCACATTATCTGACTGTACTCTACCCATTTCTTTTCTCCTTTCTAATGTACTCGACACTTACCTAATTATTAACTACAAAGCACCAAACAAGCTCTTTCTTCTTAACCCCCTCTCTCTCTCTAGCTGTTTGCATCTCTGCATTAAAAGTCTGAACTAGAATGCCTTTTCTTTCATAAAGACTGTACTATATTGCTAAGACTATATGGTTGATTATAATAGCAAGATGATGGAACTTTTGTATAGTGATGTCTATCTTGAGGTGTCAAGAAATGAGATTAATATAGCATACCATAATATTGACCTGGAATTGGAACAGCTATTATTAAATGGGCAAATTACCTTAGAAACCTATAATTATATGCTTATAAGCCATCCAAAAATACCCACAATTTTTGGCATACCAAAAAATCACAAATCCTTAGAAAACCCACCATTAAGACCAATTGTGGATGCAAAAGCCTCAAAAACTTATAGTATTGCTAAGTTCATTGACAATATGACGAAAAACATTCTAGATTCACGTAGTCTTGTGATTAGGGACTCATGGGACTTTCTTACTAAAGTTAAACAGGACATGTTTTTTGATAGTAACATATTAGTCACTATTGATGTTTGTGATCTCTTTTCAGTTATTACACTTCAAATTGGCCTTGAATGGTATTATGACTATTTATGTGCCAATTCAACACTTAATCATAACACCATTCTGACTTTACGAATATGTATGGAAATAATATTAGAGAATAATTTTCTAACCTTTGAAGGGCATCTTTTTAAGCAAAAACAGGGTGTTGCAATGGGTGCGTGCTGTGCTCCAGTGTTTGCCAACATTGTCTTGGCACAATGGGAGGACCTGTTTGTTACCAACTCGGAATTTAGGACTTCATGGGTATTGTATGGGCGATACTTAGATGATATAGTCCTGTTCTGGAAAGATGGTGAGGACGACCTGAAGAGGTTCTTCACCTATATTAATGGAACTACAAGTTTTCTTAAGTTTACTATGAATAGCAATGTAGAACTGATTAATTACTTAGATGTTACCATCAAGAAAGACTTTGAACACAATTGTTTTGTTTCACAACTATATAGGAAACCTACCTATTCAAATTCACTATTGCATTATACAAGCGCACACCCATTGCACCAGAAAAAAGCCCTAGTTAAGGGCCAATATGTAAGACTGGCCAGAATGGTGTCTGATTTTGTGGATTTTCTTAGTGAATGTGAAATATTAAAAAACATGTTTTGTAAGAGGGGGTACCTGAGACCTTTGTCATAGATATTTTTAATGAAGTTAAGACTAAAAGAATGAATGGTCATTTTCTTGCACTACTAGGGCAGGTGTCCACCAAAAGTCATAATGACTGTAAACCTTTAAATTTTGGACGGGTGCTTACTCTTACTTACACATCCAATTTTTATGACATTAAAAACATTATTTCCAAATATTGGAAAATATTTGATGTTGACCCTGAATTATCAGGGAAATTTGGTATTGAACCGCAAGTGGTTTACAAAAGAGACACTTCCCTTAAAGGATTGTTTGAAAAGCAAAAATTTGACACCCACAATGGTGGTACTTTTATGTGTGGGAGGTGTGCCCAATGCCCTTATGTTATGGACAGAGAAAAAATCAAGCTCAAAAATTTTGGATATATTTCCAGTTCAAAAAGGATGTACTGTTACACTAAAGGGGTTGTGTATTTGGCCTTGTGTAGATTCTGTGCAAGTTTCTATGTAGGTAAAACTAAGAATGTCCTAAGGTTAAGGATTTATCAACATTTATATGATATCAGGAATAAAAATGAAAAGAATGCATTATATAAACATTTGGTTAGTGAACCTACCCATTCCTTCCTGTTCTTTATATTGGAACAGGTAGATCTGGGACCTCATAGGGGACCCTTGAATGAGTATTTGGAGTTTGTAGAACTCAAATGGCAAATTAGGCTTGATGCCTATCATGCTCCTGGGTTAAATGATAGAATTTCTTTATCTTCTCTATTGAAATTAAAATCTATGTTTTTTATTTAGTTATATACACTGTTTAGGGATGTTTTAAACTTTTTACATGTATTATTGTTTTATATTTGGCTTGTATTAAGTATATGCAGCCTTGTTAATGGGGGAAATGATGTCAGTTATGTGTGATTGGGTAAGCAATGTATTTAAACAGGTGCTAATTGCAGTATTTTTGTATTTTGAGGAAGTCATCTACCAGACGAAAGCGCTTAATACTGCTGTGTTTGCTTGCACTGCTTTATCTTGGATGAACATTGTCTGTATTTTTTCTGGATTTGGAGTTTTCTGCTTATTAAGGATTTACCATCTACCAAGCGTCGCTTTTGTCTTGCAACAGCTGCCTTTTATTTTTCATTGTTTGTAAGACTCTACCTGTTTTCCTTGCTAAGACTATGCTATAAGATCGTGTGTACCTTTAAAGAATGTATTGTGCTACCTGCTTCTCACATCTTACTGTAACTGCTTTACTGTACTGTATTGCCTTCCTCTTACACGTTCTACTATAACTGTCATTTATTACATTTGTACTTTATGCTTTGTTCATTGTGTATTTAAATCTTGTAACGTGGATCTTTTCTCCCTGGGCCTCCATTGAAAATGGGCTCTTTTTGGCTCAGTCTGGATTTCCTGGAAAAGAAATGTCAAAGAAATAAAATAAATATTGTTGTGCAAAGTTGATTAATTAGCTGAATATAGCCAAGCTAGAAATGTGAGAATCTAGCCCTCTGAAGGAGGGGAGATGGGAAGGGTAACTTGGCCAAGAACTGAAACTTACAAAACTACTCTTTGTAAAAAGTCTTTATCTCAGTAATTTGTCAACATTTCTGCAAGCTTCTTTCAGAGTGTGTGTTGTACATCAGTAGAACAACATTTGTATAATTCAATGCATACCAGTCAATGACACATGATCTGCAGACTGTCACACTTGGAAGTTTTTTTCAGGTGTTCTATTCTAATTGAATGGAAATGTAGTCTGTCAGCAAATGGTAGAGCTGCTTATTCTCACAATCTGTGCTCTCATAGTGCATTATGGGACAGATTTAGCTTTCCAAAGGAATCAGGATATCTGTTCCCATGAGGTCAGACAAGAATAAAAAAGGAATACAATTAGGAGTTAGTACTTATTTTGCTGCAGGCATCTTTGGGAGGTGCAGTAATTCATGGTAAGATAGAAAAAATATGCTTTTTTCATAATTTGCCTAGAGTGGTCCTTTAATGAAATAGAAAAACTCAAAAGGAGAGGTTGTAGAGGTAACAAAGGGCAAAGGTAAGAATAAAGAAGCAGAGATACTAGGCATGTATATTTGTTCAATAAACTAGAAATGCTTTGGACAAGGAGCTAATGCTAGTCAATTGACAATGAAATGGGTGGAAGCGGCATTTACAAAGGAGCAGATGCACAGGTTTTGGGTAAAAAGCAATGGGAAGTAACATTAAACATGGGATAAAGTCTTAAACTATGTCAGTTTAAGTCGATTAAATGAAGTCCAAAATATGCATCTGAGAAATGACAACCCATTAGTAAGAAATAGACATTTGTGGTTTTTACAATATTACGATTAAAAAAAAGAATCAGAATTAATCATTTATGGTGACCACAAAACTGAGAAAATGAGAAGGCAGTAAAATGGTGATGGGGACAATGGCTGGAGAAATAGAAACACAAATGTCTCTTTACACAAGCGAGACCCCATTTGATAAAATTTACAAGATTTAAATATCCCGTCTTCAAAAGGACTGAGACATGAGAGAAGCAGTCAAGAAACAGGCATTTGGAATTTTGTAGTGTATATATGAAAAAAAAACACATGAAAAAAATTGTGCATGACATCGATATGCAGAAGATGAAAGGGTGTTGAAAGCAATATAATGTGAACAGTTAGACATTTCTGACAACTTTATGCAGTGCAGACTAACACTATGCATTAAAGACAAATGGGAAGCAGAAGTTAACAAATTCAAAAACTAATAAATAAATATAGTCTGAAGACAGAGGAAGGGTACTAATAAGCCTGACTACAGAGGGGGGATAGTAATAAGCCAACAACAGAGGGAGGGACTAATAGTTACTGTGAACAAGGATTTTCATAATTAAATAGTAATGAATACTCTTGATTCCTAGAGGGAGTAACACATTCAAGTAGAACAGATGTATGACCTTTTCTAAAGAAAGGAAGAAAGGCTAGTGTATTTGGTTGCTGCTTCACAAAAGAGATGAGAGCTACAGCAGAAAAGGAAATGGACTCCCTCCAGAGGTTAAGATGGCCATGCCCATTGTCAGTGTCCATGCCTGTGTTACTAGATATAGCAAAACTGATGGCTAAGCACATTAGCTAACGAAAGATGAGATATTGTCATTCTATAGGTATATATTAAATACATTTCTAAATAAACAATGTGAGTGCGTTCATATAGTAAACTCCAAACCACTATGTACTGATAAGTGTCCATTAGAAAGGTACCAGACTAATCCAACATGCATAAATAATAACATTCAAAAAGGCAACATTTTCACCATGTAAAGCTTCAGCATTGTAACTAAAGTGCCTCGTTTTAAACACTGATGTATAAATAAGGCATTCTTGTGACATTTCATTTAAGTAATTTTAAAACATCCTTACAGTATCAATTAGAAACAAATAAGAATATAAGAAAAAGTGCTTCAAACTAAAACTGTATTACTCATATGGTTACAGGTCTTACCTGTACCATGACAATAACCTGTACCATGACAATAACAGACATCTTTAAGAGCAATCAAGTGGCAAAATACATTGTTTTATGACTTAGTGTATGTGAAATGTAGCAACAATTCACATTGATTGTCGCTATAAACCTGATAATACATGTAAAATGTATTTTAACAAAAAAGATTCATGAACATACATCAGAGTGAGTTCAACAAAATGCTTCAAACTGAAAGTAACTACACACACGTGCAAAAAAAATATAACTGCTAAAGAACTTATGCACTGGGTGTGCACTTCAATCAAACCTAAATATAAAGACACAATAACGCACAAGTTAGAATATAAACAAGCAGAAAAACACATCAGAAATCTATAATAAGCATTTCTTACTGGGGAGATGTTGCATATATATATATATATATATATATATATGTGTGTGTGTGTGTGTGTGTGTGTGTGTGTGTGTGTGCGTATACACATATACATACTAAGTCCCTAATTGCACAACCATGCAGAAGTTCTACTATAACACAGTTCATTTCAATATATCCATATGAAGTGGTTGGGTACACATTTCATTTCCAAAGAGCCAAACAAACTACATTCAGTAAAGTGGCATTTGAAACAAGTACATGCTCCCATGCCCTTCATCATTCTAAACGCAGTTACAGATGACAATACTCAAGTTTATGAAATTATTAGTATTACCCACACCCATCAATCAAGAAATAACAAGGAACATTCTTGCGGTTAAATGTTGCCAAATTTAGGGAGAAAATGATATCTTTCTAATTTGTCTGACAATAAAGCATGACACCAGATGAAAAAGTTATGGTTATTAGAAATATGCCAGGGTTTGCATGCTGTATTAAAATATAAATGTTTAAGCCAGAGTCAAGAAATCCTAGAATTTCCATAACTATTACTGATTTAAAGCAGCTTCTATGAGTTGTCAAACAGAAGTTGTGATTACACAGTTCTGGACAGCATGCTACTCAAACCGTCACTTTCGTGGTCTGTGGACTTAATTCTAAAGAATGGATGTTACTGATGTCAGAAGTCCTTCCTATCATGAGTTTAGTCAAGAGTAGTTTGTTTTCTGATTTTATTCTTGAAAGCTTACTCACAGTGATCAACCGTATGCACTTACAGATTTTGTTGAATCATACTGTATCATTCATTATTATTCTTATAAAAATGAGCTTTTTTTTCTTTTAAGGTTATTTGAAGCATTCATAGATTACTGGATTAGCAAAATGCTGAATTAGTTATTATTTAATCACTACAAATTAGGCACAGAGTAGAAAATACACTGTGATAACCTTGCAAATGTAGATGATTGTAACATCCATAAACATGGTTTATAATATTTATTATGAAATAATATTTAGGGTCCAGTGGTTCCCTTTTCTATGATCTGATCTGTCAAAAGGAGAAAAATTCTAAACATTTTGTAAATATTTGTTTTTACATATAAAAAAGTTCTCCAGCAGATTGGCTCACCTGCAGAAGACAATCTGTATACTAGTACAAATGCTTCTAGCAGCAGAATGGTCAAGGCAAAAAAATAAATATGTAAAACATGGCTGAAAAGACAGCTGCAACAAAAATACTACTCGTATGGTTTAATGTATTTCATATTTAGATATCACTTTTAAATGTAATATTGTTGATGTTGTCTCTGCCAGAAATGGCATCTGACATCAAGATATGATTTTTCTCCCCCTCCCAAAATGGAAGTTTTTCATAAGGATCACTCTAAATTCTATTAACATACTTACTAACCCTGGACTGTTGAGTGATGAAACTGTCCCTGCCATGTCTTATTCTCCAGTCTATAATTAGATGAGAGTGGTGGTTTCTGTCTTACTCTAGGTAATAATAGAAACAATTAAAGCTGTAAAAGCAATGACATCTCCATTTCCCAGAGATCTGAGCAGGCTAAGAATAGCTCCTGAAAAAACATTACAGAGCCTAAATAAAATGTAAGATTTAATTTCACTGTGTGTCCAGCCTTTATTTAAAAATCAGCTTTACAGATCAATATCCATTACAGAGGTATATAATATAATCATCCCAACTATAAAAGACTGATTTGGAAGCAGGAAAAGTAATGACAGAAACTAGTAAATTAAGAATCTGATTAATGAATAATACTGCAAGATCATTTTCTATAAACATACTTTAAAGGATCTACAGAGAAATGATGATTTCATGCCCTTTTTTGGAACAAAATATATGTAACAAAAGAGCATAGGTGTAAAAGCGTTCGCAGTACATGGATCTTTCATTGGAAGCTTCACAGTTATGGAAAGTCATTACCTACTAGCTTTACATGGGAATGAGGTACAGTTTATGTTGTACATCTTGAGGAAACCCTGACAAGTTTTATTGCCATCTGTTGTATGCAGTGTGACTGATGCTGTTGTCCCATGCTCTGTCATGTGACACACACTCATGCAGCATCCTATTAATCCCTTGGGGATTCAGGTTGTTAGAAAAGAGGGTGAATAAAAAGACCACCTACCAAATCCGGTGTAGACTAGAGGATCCCATTAATGTATTGTGCTGTTGCTCCCTTATACCCCTAAGATTAACAATGCACCTTTTCAGTTTCAAAAGACCACACTCTTCTACTGCTAATTACTAAATGGTACTTGTAAACAATAGCACAGCAGGAGTGACATCATTGTTAAAGCTCCATACTTCCTACTGCTGATTTGACATATTGTTCAGTGGTGCAGGCTGTCAACTGAAAAACTTTCCGTAGAGTATTATAGCACTTATAAAATGACTTGGAAAGAAGAAAAATATGCTATGAAAAAAGTTAATAGGAATTTAAATATTGTAAAAATCACTGGATGATTTTGTGTACTGCAAAAAAATTGCATGTATCAAGACACCTTACAACTAATTTCAAATGGCTAATCAATACATTTGTAATAATATAATTTATTATGGCTAGCTAATGACATTTTTTCTTCTATTTAGACCAGGATATTAGTTAGTCTGATAAGTAAGATAAGCAAAATAACAGGTAATTAATGCAGAATAGTGAAGCAGCTGTGTTGGTTATAATCATATGATACACGCATAAAAGGAGATTGGAATAAATACAAGTAAGCGTTCAGTACAAAATAGTCCAGCATCTGTTCAATATTACTATGCTCTTTTCACATATATTGTATTTGTTTCTCTACATCCTCATGTACGAGCACCAGATAACACTTGTCATTCACTAAAAGAGTCTTGAATGACATTTCCCAGAAGTGTGACAATGTGGACCCTTCAATGCCAAGTAAGGCAAACTAAATAATATTTTTCCTACACCATTTATTATCTGTTTATGCTGTTTGCATAACAACTTTGAGTTTCACCATTTTGAATGCTTTTTTTGCTTTCACAGCTACACCCTTCATGTTAAGCTAGGGTTCCATTCCTTCAATACATTTTAAAGCAGTTCTGTCAGAATCTGTTGAGTGAGTGTGTGTGTGTGTGTGTGTGTGTGTGTGTGTGTGTGTGTGTGTGTGTGTGTGTGTGTGTGTGTGTGTGTGTACATATATGCATATATATATATATATATATATATATATGTGTGTGTGTGTGTGTGTGTGTGTGTGTGTGTACATATATATATATATGTGTGTGTGTGTGTGTGTGTGTGTGTGTGTGTGTGTGTGTGTGTGTGTGTGTGTGTGTGTGTGTGTGTGTGTGTGTACATACACACTGCACACTGCACATGTGCGCACGTGTACACACACACACACGCACACACATACACACAAAAAGTATAGATCATGCGCACATAGATAGATAGATAGACTGATAGACAGGCAGACAGTTGGATAGATAGCTAACAGGTATGACATTGGTACATAAAAATATAATTTTGTTTTCATTTCTCTTTTACACCATCTTTGCCATATACTTCACAGTTTCCTTATAATATTAAGCTTTCACAAAATGTTTGTAATCCATCAATTACAAATATAAAAACAAAATAGTTTTTTACTCCTGTGCCAAAAAACTATGTACAAAGATTGTGAATGTCTGTGAATAAATGCTGTACACTTTTACCTATGTAAATGTCTATCATTGGATGTGGGCCTTGTACCTTATTCATTAATAAAACAAAAGTCTATTTATCCTTGCATGCCAGTTGACTAACCATCTTTTATTTTGTCTAGAACACAATAAGATCAATACAATAAAAAAATATATCTTAAATTTTATTAAAGTACTTTTAGAAACTAACCAGCTTTATAAAAATTTCACATTGAATCAATTTTATGATGTACATTTGATCATTGTGTATTCTGATTATTTCTTTGTTAGTATATTTTAAGTTTGTTTTCTTACATGCATATTTTGTGCCCATTTAATTAATCTAGTAGTATTTAAGCTAACGGATATGATTAACTGATTGTATAGCATCTTATTTTGCTGTTACATATAAAATTATATTTCTTCTCTTTTCCTTCTGAAACAAAATTTATTATTCTAATTCATACAGAATAAATTATTGAAAACTACACATTATTCGGTAGTGCAATGGTACACGTGTGGCTCTTACTACATCTCAGAAAAAAAAAAACAGTAAAGGACTGTCTATACATGACTTTTTGTAACTGAAATGCAGAGAAAAGTGAATCTTGATACAGTAGGTAACAAAGCTGAATATTCCCCATATCCATGGAAAGGTTTATTTATTTATTAGCATTTCTTAATGACGTAGGTAGAATGACCCATGGACACTTTTCAATCTTGTCTTTGGCCATAATGACAAGGACACATGCACAATATATAAAGACAATTTATTGTAGTTACTTAACCTGTATATTTTGGGTTTAAACCAGAGTAGATACGGAAAACATATACAGCCAGGAGACCTAACAAAGACAGTGATTAAAAGGGAGGAAGGCAAAGTAAACCTAAACTCTGTAACTAAGATTTTGCTATTGAGCTTACGCACAAATTGCTTTTATAGCTAATACGTGAGTATTCATATTGTTTATTACTTCATTGGAAATAAAACCATTTTCTGAACTATGTTTCTAGCTACTCAAACCATAAATGGTGACAGATGTGTTAGTGGAACTGATCTGCCTTTTGTTTTCTAGGGTATTACTGTGGATGACACGTGACTTGTTTCTGCTGTTGGTTCTGGTAGTGTGCACATGCACAGTCACAGAAATGTGAAGGCAGGAGGTATAGAAATATTAATGTTTGTAAATTAAAAATATCCCAGAAGTGTGAGAACATGGAGCCTTCAAAGTTAAGTAAGGCAAACTAGATCATATTTTTCCTACACTAGTTATTGTCTGTTTATGATGTTTACATAACATCTTTAACTTTCACCATTTGCTTTCACAGCTACACCCTTCATGTTAAGCTAGGGCCCCATTACTTCAAAAAATGTTAGCAGTTCTAGCAGAATCTGTTGACTGAGTGCATGTGTGTGTGTGTGTGTGTGTGTGTGTGTGTGTGTGTGTGTGTGTGTGTATGTGTGTGTTTAATTCAGAAAAGTATAAAAGAGGAAAACTTTGTATGTCACTTACATCTGAACCAACTGGCTAGGTTTACTTGTTCCATTACCTTAAAAAAGATAGCTTATGTTTCTGTTATTTAACTGGTCCTTTTTCAGTATTTCATTCATTAGCTCATTGAAAAGCAGTGATTTACTTACGTGTAACTGTGCAGTAACTATGGTGAGCTACTCATAATGTAAAGCCTTATTGCAAATTTTAGCTTGATGACCCAGCCGACATCTTTATAATATGTCAAAAAATACCACAGGGCCTCAGTGTCTTTTGAAGAAGTGCTAGAAATGAAAGACTAGAAATTGCTATGGTATGCATTGTGAGTATGTCTGACTCATAGGATTATACACTCTGCACAGAGCTTGTGTACATAAATATACATCTATGTGTGATACATATAAAGGCATCACTACTGACTGCAGAGCATAAAGTGGGCATACAGGAGGAGGGTAGTTCACAGATAGCAGTACTGCATGCCAAAGCCGCTTCCTAAAACTGCACTCCTACAGGTTGCTGACATCTATTAAAAGGAAAGAAGCCATAAAGATGGCACTGTGTGGCAGTGATGAGTTCAATCAGAGCAACACTTTCAGTCATCATCCCTTAAATCTGACAGCCTTCTGCCATGCAGAGCTGCACTGACATACAGTTCTCCTGTGACAAACCTAATTATGTGTGCCCAGACACCAACCTAGAATCAGAGCACTGCGTAAAGCACACACACATGCTACCTCTCATGCTGTGACCACTATCAGTGTACAACAGCAGTGAGGTGCCAACAAGCATGGGTGGCCTATACCGTTCACACTGAAGGCCAATAGGGATCTGTAACATGCCAAGGAAGTGATGTCAGTGACTGACTACAAAACCCTGACGACTTGCAAATGAGGACCTTATGTAGGAATGAGTTTTGAAGCCAATGTATGCCACAAACACCATGAAATGTGCTTGGATATTTTCCATGCTGGTCCACCAGTCATGGTCTATAGTTCCTAATGTTGTATCATTACAAAATGGAGGGATTTAAACTCTAAAATGCATTCATGTGAATCATATAGGTAGACACAGGTATCATGCTTTACCTACCACTGCAAACCTGAATGTGTATGTAATAATAATAATAATAATAATAATAACAATAGTGGCACACGTGCTGTATACGTGCATAGATATCACTGAGCTACAGTATCACCCCTGTGGTGCAACATTATATCCCCAGATGCTGACCCCCCTTACAGTGCAAGATTGTGACAATGTACTCTCTCATGTTAGCATAGCCAGTGATGTGACAACTTACTTTTCAGTACCAGACTAACATGTACAGTGCCCAGCGCTGCATACCCTTAAAATGCAAGCATAATAATAGACATGCATTTTAAGGGAAGTCAATGCTGCATACCTTTACAATGCATACCTATTATTATGGTGCTTGTCGGGGAGTACAAGTTCAGGGTTCCCAGGCTGTAAAGCTGTGCCCACCACTTTTAGCTGAACATGCCTTTCAATGTCCAGCAAGTCATGCCTGTGACCCTCAGTGCATCTTGACTTTACAAATGGCGTACTGCAATACCAATTGATATATTCCACACATACCTCTGAACCTCTTAGAGCAAGAAATTCGAATAAAGCCATAAATAAAACTGGGACAAAGACCCAAAGATAGGGACAATTTTTAAATATTGCTCTTACAAACTTAGAAAGTTGATAGAATAACAGGTTGTGCATTAGCATGGGTTTTCCGAAAGGTTTGAAGTCTGAAACTCAAATGTCTGTCATTATATTCTAAGTTCAACCTTTAATGATTTGTCAATATCTTGCTAGAAAACTACAATTTTATGAAAAACTGACCAAAAATATGAGGCAAAAATCTGGACATTCTGCAAAAATCTGTACACTTCAGAGGTATGATTCCACATGACTGTCCCTGTGTATTGAGCACGTGCAGACAGACAAATCATATTATCAATAAGTTATTCACCTTTCATTATAGCAGCCAAACATAATGATTTACAGCAAAGAAAGTATACAGGGACATCTGTGAGTGTGAATGATTATCTATAACAGAAAAATATGGTGAAAGTAATTACATGGATGTGTGTTTTGTTGGTTTAGGACATGTAGTAATTCAGAATTTACTGCACTGTTTTGGTTATTGCTTAACTCATGCAAGTCTATTTTGTTATGATAGAGCCAATCAGTACTAAAGAGAATAACATTCCAGACTCTGAGGCTAGTGCCATGGCACAGGAGGATAAAGCCTTGACTAAGTGACTTGGGGTTGATTAGCATGGGTTATTGAGGCACTGAAAGGGAGAAATAGGTGTGCCCATCCTGGGTGGGGAGACATTTGTCTAGGTATTCCCTGCAGGGAGGCATGGTCCATAGACTGGTGTAACCTTCAGATGTAATATGTGAATGCAGGTGAGGGAGATACCACTGGGTACTTCATAAATGAAAAAAATCTCCTGGTGGAAGCAGTCAATGGCACAGCACCATTAGGGTCCATGCTGATAATAGTATTCGAATAAAGATAGTCTTGGGCAGTAGGAAAGGATGGTAGACCTAGTGATAGATGTAGACACTAGAGCAGCTAGAAAGAATGAAGCAAAAGGGGAACAAAAAAGTTTCCAGAGTCTAATATAATAGTTTTGCACATAAGATATAGTATTACTGCCTTAAAGTCAAATTCTAACAGGAAGTTTTCATACACACTCACAGACACACACACACATGCACACTCACCTGTAAGCTGATTCAGAGCATGCTTATCATTTTGTGCTACACATATTTTTTTAGTTAACAATATTATCACTGATGTTACTATCTGAAGAAAGGTAAAGCTATAAATGTTTATATTTAGTCATTACCGTGGCACTTTCGTTCCACGTCAGTGCACTTTCATGCTGCTAGACCACAGCTGAACTAAAGCAGCTGTTTGCTATTCTAAATAAGAAAGGTAGTTAACTAAGGTCACCACTCATTCAAGCACTTCTTTGATCCATGTACAGTTTTCTGTTAACAGTTTAAACATCCCTCCTCAGAAAAATATTGCCAGTGTGCTAACAAATAAATGGCATGGATGCAATCAGATGATTTGTTCAACTAAAGTCTGCTTCTAAAACTTGACAGCATATAGTAACTCTCCTCAGCAGTGCCACCTTTTAAAGTGTCTAATGCTTCACTTCAGTGGGCTATTAACTGGTCAGCAAAGGGCTGCTGAACAAAGCTTTAAAAAGTTATAACAGTGCACAGCATCTCTCTGCTTTTAATGTGCTTGACATTGTGTTACCACCTCAGCAGCAAGTAACATTGCGCAGAATCTGTCCAAACATCTGAAGTGCTTCCTGCAGCCCTACATCTTATTAATGGAATGTTCACTGACAGAAACAAGCAAGATGATTGGCTACCTGCTATGGTCTTCTGACTTTTTGTAATCTAAAGTTTGTTATAATTAGAGCTTGTAAATTACTACAGGTCCATGAGGCCATCATGTCTGAGGCACTTCTGATCACAGCAGGAGGTCTATTCTATTGCTGTGGACCCTTTACAGTATTCCCTACTACCCCCTACAAGATAGATTAGAATTTGCTATTTACCTCAGGCTATACACCAGCCTATTCCCATTCTTAGATCACTGCGGGAGTTACTTTCTACAAAAAGGTCAAACAAGTTTGACTTGTCTTTATTGTGGTCTACTCCTCTTCACTCCTGAATGGCTACAGTCAGTCAATGCTAAGGCAGTGATTTCCTTTTCTGAATCTCTAGATCTCATAACCACAGATCATTACAGGGACAGTTACTTTTGTATAGCATATAATGCTTTATGCTCATAATTTGTAAAGACTGAATAACATAAGTACTGCAGAAGTGTGATTAAACAGATATTAATTCTGGGGCTTGCTGATTATTTCATCAAAAGTATACATGTCAAGTGTTATTACACAGTAACTGTCCACAGCACTGCTACTATTAGGTGCCTAACATTGTGCACAGTCCTGCAATGACTTCTGAGGCCTGTCTGTGGATCAGAAAATAGCTGTTTAGCAAGGCTTTGTAAGGCTTATTTTTAAATCCAAGTTATACCACAGTTCTCAGTACCCATGTTGCTTCCCTACCATATTTAAAGTGCAAGCCATTCCATATAGTACACTGCACAAGACCAAACAAGCTCTCAACATGTCTGCTGAAGCCACGCCCATTCCCGACCTACTTCCTCCATTTTAAGACTGTTTGACAAACCTTCTGTACCTATCCATTGTCCAAATCATATTAATGGCTGCACATCAGTTGTTACAATACTTGTAATTTATTTTCTTTGCTGCTTCAACCTTCCACTATTGATATTTATATCACATGAGGCTATATGAAACACTGTTCATGGCCACTGTGAGCAGATACAAACATGTTTGGAGTTCATTGCATTGGTGAATGTATACATTTAGAAAAGGCCTTATAAATGACTTGTGTATTAGGGGAAATCTCAATATTCAAAGCAGTGGACTATGACTCTTTGAAATGAGGAGATGTATGACCTTGTGTCACCCTCACCACTTGGATCTGCCTCTGCCTTTTAAGTTGAATAACTACATGGAGGGAGACAGAGCTTAGCTCAAAGTAGCTCAGCAGAGGATCACTTTCTCAGTGACTTATTTGTGAGAGTCACTAGTAACATGTTATTTTGCTAGATCTGCTCTGCCCCATTGACATCTTGTGTCTGGAAAGTAAATATCCTGCTCATAAGGTCCCTTTTTATGGCTAGAATACATCGACCTCTCTCTGAGTAATGCTTTTTTGTGCCTCTGTTTTTTTTAAAGTCTGGCACCAATAGCTTAAATACTCTTATCACTGACATTTCCCCTATTTTCTCAACATAGAGAATATCTGCAAGTTATATGCTAACTATTAAAGCTGGAAAACATTATAAATGGACTTAATGAGTTAAGAAGAATACTCAAGCTTGAACTGTTCATTCCTTTTTCTATATATTTTTTTTAATTTTACACATTTATTCATTTGGTAATCAAGCATGTGAGCTGATGCAAAGACCCCTTTAAACACTTACCAGGTGAAGGTGTAAACGTGCACACACAAGGTAATAATGTTGTGACAAAACAGTGCAAGCATACAAAATAATAGAGTTGCCACACAAAACTATCAAAACTTATGTTAATAAACAAAGAAAACTGCTATAAAACTAAGATATAGATCTCATACAAATCTAAGATGTACATTAACAGTGTTAGAGCTACATGACATCCATTCATACACAATGCATACAATCTACGAGGCTATCATATTTTGTATAATAAAACTGTTTAATACCTGGGTAAGGGTTTAGGAAGTTTCAGCATATGCATTCCATCCATAGATATAACACCTGCATACTTGGTCTTACTGGCTTTAGCTTTTTATGACTTTGAAGGCAATGCAGGCAACATTTCCAGACATTTTCTAAAGCTAAGCAGCATACATTGTTCAGTTTGTCAAAGATGCTCTGCTTGCCTATAATGCGATTCAGAGGTATGCATAATTAACACTTTCCTGATTCCCATTAAAGCCCTCCTGCATATCATAGGCTCTTAGGTGTGTGCTAGACCAATGACCACATGAATGAGATTCTGAGATATTTAGCACATTGCACAGTGCAAACTCTCATGGGTAGTAGCATTGCATTGAGATTCTAAGACACAGCAAACTTGCACAGTCAGCAAAACAGCACTGTATTAATGCATAATAATGGGAATATAATGTCATGGAAATAAGGAACTACATACAAATGAACTGGACAGTATATGCAAGTGATGACACCCAAAATAGATGACCGAGTCATAAAAATGTAAAATGAGAATGTTGTAGTGCACATCCATTTTTTTTACACATGAAATCATGGCATATATGTGGAGCACAATGCTTGGCAGCAGACAGAGCTCTGAAGCTTGTGTTAATGTTTGCCATCAGAGTCAGTGCCTGCTGCATTGCACATTGCAACCATCTATGTCAATGGAGGAGTGACAGACAAGAGTGGTCATACCACTAGGTCAGTCAGCAGCAGATTGTGGACCTTTTCCATGTGGACAGAAAGACTAGGGAACCTTGTCAAACCAAGTTCCCCATAAGTAGAATCAAGGGAGATATGTGATGTACTGATTCCTATGTATACTAAGGTATGTGTAGCTTTAACTATCATAGCTACAGCAATCTTTCAGTGAACAACTGGAGGCACATTAGGAATATCAGCGACAGCAGTCTTATTAATCATGAACTAGTTTCTTTGTAATATGCAACATGGAACATGTCTGGCTGCACAAGACTGCATAGAAGAGAAGCAGCACCATGCAGGCATTTTATGACATTGCCTGTTCCGCTAAGGTCCTGAGAGCTGTAAATTGCACATGCATTGCCTTCAAGACCCTGTTTGGCTCATAAGAATAGTGATAAATCAACAGGATGGGCTTCTACTCCCTTAACTGCAATGTAATCTGAAATACCGAGGAATTATTTACAATGTGTTTGTCTGCCACTTGGGTAGTTCCCAAGATTTGCATATGTAGTATACGCGGTATATGTCTGAACTATACCAACGTTTCCTATATTGAGATTTCTCAAAGGGTCATCTAGTTTATAGATACACACATGGGCTACATGTACACATCTGTGCACAGAGGTGTCATGAAAATAATATGTCATTTGTTGTGTGCTGCATACAATGCCAGATATGTTCTAGAGTCTTGGTTGATGACCCCAATCAGCAACCCAAAAGTGATACAGTAAAATAGCCTATAATGCAGTGCATGCTGAAATGCATAATATAGTGAAACAGGTGTTTGACCAGTTCAAAGGGCACCTCCATTTCAGTAAAGGCAATCATTGTAATATGGTCCAGAAATGTTCAGCATGATTTTTGGTGCATGTGCCATACTTCAAAAAAATTGCACTGCACACACAGGTGGATCAGTTGGTGAACATCGTGTAGGACCTTTCATATCAGTGGTACCAGCAGTGGAAAGGCAGGATGGTGATTCTGATGAGTAATGTACAGCAGCACTACCATGTTTAAGGCAGAGGTGGGAGCAATACCCTGAAGTACTGACAAAGAGTTGGCCTCTGATCCACAGCTATGTGCCATGAATACACAACACAAAACAAATGCATGCATTAATACAGACATCACATTCTCGCACATATTAAGGGGGTGTGCAGGACACAATCATTGTCATTTTTACAGGTTCACAGCTTAATAGGTAGCTATAAGGCTGGCTGTCCAGAAGACCATTGAGGAGCCTAGTCCAATTCCCCAAATGTCTGAAAGCAATGTGCAGTTAAGTGACTTGCTCAAGGTCACTTTGTAGGCAAATTTACTCTGAGTGAATCAAACCCTGTACAATAGGAAGCAGTGTCTTAGCAGCTTACAGCCTTAATCATCAGTGCTTACTACCAGAAGGTGGGAAGGACACAATGACAGGTGACTGCAATTTTGGTGAAATGAGGTAGCATCATGTGAAGTGATCACCATAGCAGAAAACATGGAATGTTGTGAGAGTCAGAGATCTCATCCTCCAGCTGCCACAACATGAACATTGGCAATGTCACTTGGCTGGCTTATAGTATCAGGATTAAATGTGGTCCATTGCAAAGAGAGAGGAGTAGAATTAGAAGACCATAAACATTGACCCTGATACAGTGTACCATGGACTGACCGTGGTGAGTACCCCCTGCTCATCAAGTATTCATTAAACATGAGCATGTGATAAGCTGTTTGCCCACATATGACTGAGAAAGAATAGAATCATGTTAATGTATTCATGCCGCCTGATTAAGCATTGCAAGTGATGAGGAAAAAGACGGTTGTCACTCACATGGATGATACGTACAATGAGGCATGCCAGGCTATATGCCCATATGTTACAGGGGTGATGTGTCACCAATAGTCTGAGTAACCTGAAATGGTCAGTCTGTATCAGATTTCCATACAACCAGACCTTCCCATGGCCACAGAAGATATAGCCTCTGGAAACAAACCAGAAGGCAGTTGTGGTATGAATCATGGAGGCAACATTTGCCACCAACAACCTTACCAGTATGGTCTGTACTGTGTCCCTTTATTCCATATCATGTACACATTGTACTCATTGCATATTATCTCAGAGTTCATGGCATGCACTTACCATCCCCACGGTGCTGAGGGTAGCAACTGAATGTGGCTGGATCACTAACTTGTCCATCTAGTGGTTAATGACAAGTGTCATAGCCACATCAGGGATGGTCCTTGGGTTAGGGTGGCACCTATCTCTCTTATGTTTGTCTCCTATTGTGGGTATGTACACCTCAGAGGTGGTGAAAATTTCAGGTGTTGTGTGCACTAGAGACACAGGTGAATCCATGAGAAACTCTCAGGTAGAACATGTTGATCATGCCTCTGTGGGACTGTATGCTCAGAATGTACCTCTACAGGGGCTCCTATAAAGGTGGATGTGGATGTCTCCCCCCTTTAGTATTACAAACAGTGCCACTGAGTTATCACTTGTGTTGTTTATATGTTGTCATCATTATCAGCCACATGAACTTTACTGTTGTCTGCCCTAGCTTGCCTTCTTGTGTTGGACCCTCCACCACTGAAATCTATGAAAACAAGACATGTGACAACAATGTCTACCCAAACATATAACATTTTAACCCCCTTTGGCATGCATAGTACTGCACAATAACATGCAGCTATAGTAGAGTTAGACATGAAGTGGGCCTTGGTCATTCCTTTACTTCTAGTACTGTGGAATGTGATACACATTTTCTATAATGGACATTAATACCCTGATGCATCACTAACTGACATGGGTGGACAGTGCAAAGCCTAGTTCATACAGCCAATCCACTCACCAATTATGAGTGGCCACTTCCTTTGGCCAACAAATAATATCAAAATCTCTTCAGCTTCAATAAGGTGCCTCAGTGCGGGAGCTTTACCCCTGTGGTGGAACTGTCTGTCTTGATTTCTTGTACCCTTTTGTTTGCATGGATCATCATATCAGTAACCCTTGGTTGAGACTGTTAAAGAGATATATTATGGCCACCAATAATATGTCCATCCCCCATCATTCCCTGCTAAATTGCTTCCTGATACTGCTTGTCTGCATCACCTTTTCCCAGGTGGTGTATACCATGTGGGTAGAGAGCTTGAGTATTTATTATTATTTATTTTATTTATCCTTTTTGGCTGGGTTAGTCCCAGTAGGCTAGTAGCTTCTTTTCATGGGAGACCTGAGATAGTATTTATATTACTAGAGGAAATTTGGCCAGGGCATCAGAGAACTTCCCTCCTTCACAGTTGTTGGGAGTGGGACACATTTTGCATGAGCATGTCCTGATACCATTCCAGGTGCAGAGGCGGCCTGGAGAAATAGGGAGGTAGATGGAGAGAGAAGAAGTAAAGTAAGACAAAGAAATGTCAGGTATAAAGTGTGGGACAATTTAACAGCTCCTTTGGGTGTAAAGGCACATGAAGTAAGAGCATTATTCTTATTAACAAAGAGACATTTTGTGACATTATATTTAAGACTGTTTTTCAATGGAAAATTTTCTTGGAGAATATGAAAAAAGAAAGTCTGTATCCATGGAATCATTGTGTGGTAAAAGCACTTAACAGGGAAACAAGAAAATTCAAGTACAATTTCAAACAGAGGTAGAAAGAGAGTCTTTGAAAGGAAATTTGAAAACTTATGTAAAGAAGTACTGGACTTTTAAAGTTTATGACAAAAGGGTTTTATAGACTGGCAGATGAGATTGTAGAACTGTCTTAAAAACAGGAGGAGAAAAAATGATCCATGCACCAAGTGTGATAAATTGGAGGTGAAGAAGCATGTCATAAAATACTGGGGACAACCCAAAACATGTCTTTTTTTTTGTTGTTGTTGCAGAAAAGAAGAACATTTGATAAATAACCATGATAAAAGAAAATATTATATTTGTGGAGAAATGGGACATGATGCAAAAAATGTGAACTGAAATGTTATAAATGTAACAAAACTGGACATTTACGGATGGTAAAAATGAAAATAAGAGTAAGGAAAAAGAAAAAGAAAGAAGAAAATGAAAGAAAAGACATTTTAGAAGTAGTAGAAATAGAAGAAAAATTAGATGAGCATAAAACAATAAAGAGGGCATAAAAGAAGGCTCTGAAATAAGTGATGATGAAAACATAAAATGGAAATAGTAAAAGATTAAAAATAATTATATTGGCAAAAAGGGTAAAAGACATAAAGAGAAATTTTAAAGGGACAAGTACAAAAGAAAAAAAAGGAAATGGATGAAAAAGAATACACAGCAAATGTCTGGGGTGCGTATAATGGTTAAAGTATCTGACTCACAGAACCAAGGTACAGTGTTTGATTCTCACCTTTGGGAGGGAAATCAGATAGGTTTAGAATGGCCCATTAAGGCAGCTAGACTAGTAGTTAGGAAACCATAAATCTAAGGAAAAGGGAAAATGAAAATTTTAGAGTGCTTTCTGTAGATGTGAATAATATTAAGAATATAGAAAGATGATTGCAAACAAAAGAACTATGGGGAGGAAATATAATCTGGCATTTTCAAAATGAGAGATGTTCTGGAATAGCTATATTCCATACAAATATATTAAAGATATTAGATGTAACTTGCAAAAATAAGATTAACCACTGCAGATTTAAAATGGAAAGAAGAAATATATAGAATTATAACATTAAATTATTTTTCTTATTTCATCAGATTTTAGACTACTTAGTGAAAAATATGGATATTATAATCATAGGAGACTTTGTGATTTTATAAGATGTGGTAAATTAAAACTTTGGGACAAAAATTCATGGACTTACAAAAGGGACATATATATATATATATATATATATATATATATATATATATATATATATATATATATATATATATATATATATATATATATATATATATATGTATAGGATCCTTACAGATGCTCGACTGCATCCTTCACCGAATCCCAAATTGGTGAGCATACTTGCGCAAAAGTGCTTTTCACCAAAGCAGCACTTTCACGTAAGTATGCTTGTTGTTTCGGTCATACTACGGTGCAGTAAGGGAAAATTCCTTTTTCCACACTGTAGTGAGACCTCGGAGTAAGAATATTAAAGTAGGGGTGTGGGGGGCACAGCTGCCCACATCGGGGGTGCAGGGTGGCTTGCCCCCCTGCATTCAAGTAGATTTTGTGGGGGGAGGGTTTGACATACTTTAAAGAAAGTACTTTTTTGATGAAAGTGCTTCCATTAAAGTGTGTTCGGTGCTTTTGGATTCGGACTTTTGATCTATTGATCAAAAGTCCTAGATCCATATATATATATATAAAACTGAAATAGATTATTTTATAATATCAAAAGGTTTAGTTATAGATAAAGAAAACCAATGAATATATAAAAATAAGATACATGCGAAAGCATAGAATGAAGAAGGAAGTCGATTAGTAATACAGTTATGCAAAAATCATATCGTTATGATAACATTTTATAAACATTGGTCTGGGTGGTGGATGATATTTTAAGGGAAAATATAAAAAAATGTTTTTAGAATAGCAATATTATATGAGAAGAGTAGGGAAAGAATAATATAAAGGAATATAGAGCAATGCATTGGAAGATTTAGAATATGATAGAAAGTACTTTTTAACAAAGAAAGAATTACAAGAAATAAATCAAGAAAAATATGAATTATTATACAAAGATATTTTTTACAAGAAAAAAGAGGTGTTAAGTTATTTAAGCAAATTAGTAAAGGAAGATGGTAGTGTAATAAAATAAAAAATGTAAAGGAGATATAGAACTCAGGAAAAGATTATTAAATAGTGTAGTACAATATATACAATACATGTTTAAAGAAAAAAGAAGGTAGTGAAAAAACATGGAAAGTAAAAAGTTAAAAGGAAAAGAGAACAAGGAGTTGGAAAAGGAGATGTCTTTATATAAGGTAGATAAAGTATTAGGACAAGTAAATATAGATTCAGCTACAGGACCAGATGTGATAGGGTATAAAATGTATAAAAATCTAAGGTATTGGCAAAAAGATTATTTTTAAAGATTTTGAATGAATGGTTAAATGAAGGTTTTTTTGTTATAGATAGTTGAAACGGGACCTGAAATTTATGGGTAATAAAGAACGAAAATAATATAAGTGAGAAAGTTAGTTAGGAACTTTCAAAGCTAACAATTTAGTTGGGGATTCTTTATTTACTAACTCAGTGGGCAAAACTTGGAACGCTCTCCCAGCCAAACTTACTCTAGAACCCTCGCTATCTTGTTTCAAAAAAGCCTCATACAATATTTTAAAACTCACTGGCTATGTCCTTGTTCTAATCCTGACTAACTCCTCCTCCTCTGCTATCTTATGCAAATTGTACTCTAATTCTTGGTATTTCATAACTGCTATTGAAATTGTGAGATTGCAGCATGTATGAGGATATAACTGAACATAAACTGTAACTTAAGCCTGTCTTTTTAATAATTTATCTGTTTGTATGGTTGGAGCTTTTCTCCCAGGACCTCCACTGAAAATGGACATGTATCCAGTCGGACTAACCCAGTCGACAAATGAAAAATAAATTAATAAAATAAATAAATAAATAAATAAAAATAGGTTTTATGTATAAAGAATTATGGGTACTTAAATATTATCGCAACCACATTCTACATGTCTCTTAATTCTTGCAGTTATGGACCAACGACTCTTTGTGGATTGGCAGGGGTTGGGTAACATACTAACCAGCTATTTGTGACATGGGTGATCACCCAGGAGCAGTAGTAAGCCCCAAATTCCTGTTCCAGCTTGACATTGTTCAAGGACAGATTTTATTATAAAAAACAGGGACCCGACAGTGCAAACAGAACACAGCAGTGAAAAGTAAAACAGAGTGAAAAGTAAAGGTTTATGTGATGTAGTGAAGAAAGGGGTTATATATTTTACAATAAATGAAACTTTGTGTTAGGTATAAAATTTGGGAATAAAGATATAAGTAGAATTCAATGGAAAAAAATGGAAGAAATAACATGAACCTGTCTTTTCTAGAGAACGTAAAAATTGTCATTCAGAAAAAAGACTTATTTGCTAAACTCAGTACTGATGGGACAAATACTTAAGTGTGTGTATGTTGCCAACAGTATTTGAAAAGGAATTATTGCAGATATTTTTTTTTCATTTATGTTGGGTTCTAGATTAAACCCAATAAAAAGATAATCTTTGAAGTAAATAAAGAGGAAGGAGGTTTAGAGTTAATTAACCCAGTGGTATATGCTACGTAAGTAACTTTGTAGAATGTCTTAAAGTGTCTAAATGAAAAAATTGTGAGATTAGTAGTAAAATTGTATAAATATGTCTATGATACATTTATAAGTATGGTAAAAAGTGTAAAAGAGAAAAGGAGTCTGTAAATGAAGAAATAAATGTTACCAGAAATATTTTTGTGGAAAATAAAAACATGATGATATAGAAAAAGAAAGAAAAGTATGATATAAGAATGCAATGATAAAATATTACTATGTAAAACCATGGGAAAATCTAGCAGATTAAAAAAATTAAAGCTATAAAATACAAAGCAAAAGGTATAATCAGAAAGTAGAATACCAAGATTTTTTGGCAGAGACTAGAGTTGGGAGGGTGGCCTAATGGTTAAGGTGTTTGCCTTACAAACACAAGGTACAGGGTTTGAATCTCACAGGGGGATAATTGGCTAGGCTTAAAATGGCTCACAAGGGCAGTTAGCCTAGTACTAATCTATGAACCTATGAACCTATAAATTACCATAAAAAGAAGTAATGCCATATAAAAAGAAAAGTGATAGAATATGTTTAAGTTGTTACATTGTCAAGAAGAAGAAACTACTGAACACGTTTCTGAAATATAAAAGAGTAAAAAAGTTATGAGGAAAACTATGTAAAGAATATATGAAAGAAGTAGATAAAATAAACATAGGTTTGATTAAATATAGATATGAGAATAGATGTAAATAATATGTTAAAAGAATAGGTAAAATGTTATTTTTTATGTCTTATGGGTTATATGGAATGAAAGAATAAATTAAATTAAGTTTAATGGCAAATGGATTTTAGCAACAATATTAAGCAAAATTAGGTGCCTTCTGTGAAGGTTGGGCTAGCAACTCAACACTGTAAAAACACCTCTGTCAATCAAACTGTGGACCGGTGATCCGCTGTGGTGACTCCTAAATGGGAAAAGCCGAAAAACATTGCGTTTGCTTTTATTAAGCTACGAGCACATCAGGAACCAGGGCTCAATCAGTTTATAACCATTAAACCTATTCTTGAAGCATGCAGACTCAAATAAAACAACAAACTTTTATGGGCATGAGTGCAATGAAAGTCAATGGGATAAGTTATTAGCTTAAGCTCTATATAAATTCCATTATTTATTAAGTTTAATGTTTATAAACATTATTAGATTTTTTTTTACAATAATTAGTTATTATTATTAGTGAATAAATATTGATTTATTAGCAATTATGAACTTCATGAATATACTACGAGACTTTCATATTATATTGTCACGATAAACATATGAAACATATATTTATATACACATCCTCATGTATTTTTATAAGTTGTATTGTATTATTTATATAGGTTAGTTTAGCATATATATTTTTTTTAATATATTTTCAGTCAGTAATACTGATATATATATTAATGTGTATTCAAAGAATTAAGTAGCTGAATATATAGGATACAGCTGATGTTATCACAGCTACATAGTTGATTTTTGTCAGTAAGTTTGTATATACACGAAACAGACCTATAAAACCTGGTTTATATCTCATATGATATTTAAGATTAAGCTAGTATATATTTTGGTGATTATTATTTTTGTCATCGTTTTAATATTATTATTTTAAAGAGTTTCTTAATTGTTTTGTTTCAGTAACTTAATGGAATATTTTAAGAAGACTATTTCATGAAGGTATATAACAACGCCCAGTTCTTAGCATGGTTGTTAACTGATTGAATGATTGTTTAATTAGATAACAATGTTTAAAGTGATTATAGGATTTTTTTTAAATTGGTTGTCTTATATAAAGAGTGAGGTTCTGGGAATATTTTGAGATCTGATGAAGCGTACCTTGGCAGTACGTGAAAGCGCTCATCTTTTATACATGTAATAAAACTTTTTCATTTTTCGTGTTGGCCCTTACTTGTTTTGTTTCTTCAGAAGGTATTTTTTGCTCGTTGCTTATCGAGCTGGACCTTTGGATAGCAGCAGTGTCTTTTTCTTCATTTTATTAAGCAAAATCAGATGGTGGTTATGGAAAATGTAGTGGGGGTCTAATAGGAATGAAAATTTAGTATGACTGTAAGGAGAATTATGAATATCGGTAAATATATTTATATATCTATAGATATTTTACTTTTGTAAATATTTACAAATATGCAAATATGTTGTAAATAAGAGTTTTTTGTATGTAAATAAAGGATCCTACTCTTTTTGATGGGTGCTATGGCATCTTTTACATTGATCTGAGCTACCACCAACTCAAGTAGATGGGACCTCAGTTTAATGATTCATCTGAAGGATGACATACTCTTGAGTGCAGCACCTCCCCCCTCACATCCAACACTGCAGTGTCATTATCTATCTGCCCCATGTGGAACTATAACTATGTATGCCAAAGAGGATTAAAATAGCATATGTTTGGACAGACATTGTTAGTGTGTATGTTCCTGTTTTCATAGATTCCAGTGGTGGAGGTCCAGCACAACAAGACAAACTATGGCAGATAGCAGAAGAGCACATGTGGCTGACAATGGTACCACTTAATTTTTCCAGGTAGTGAATTGCCTGTACATTGGGTCCCTTAACTGGCCATGCCAGTACATGTACACCTATACTTAATATGCCTGTCAGACAGTGATAAAGTGTGTGTGTGTGTGTGTGTGTGTGTGTGTGTGTGTGTGTGTGTGTGTGTGTGTGTGTGTGTGTGTGTGTGTGTGTGTGTGTGCGTGTGTGCGTGCGTGTGTGAGTGTATGTGTGTGTGTGTGTGTGTGTGTGTGTGTGTGTGTGTGTGTGTGTGTGTGTGTGTGTGTGTGTTTATGTGTGTGTATTTTTATGGTATGCTGTGGGATGAACATACTTATGGCCCCTGCTCCCTACTTATGCACCTGTTTATAAGCTGCAGTGTGTACTATTTACAAGCTTCCCCATTACATAGTGTAAAATCTTCCATCATCCATCCCTTGAACCCCAAACTTACTCCAGCATATCTTTTGTAAAGTTTTCATTGTACTATGTCACAATATGTGCTCTAAATGTCCCACTTTTGGGAACAATTAATAAATAGCAGGCAGTTGCTATGGTCTCATGATCTGTATTATTGACCAAAAAATGATATGCAAAGGACCACTGATCTTAAAGGTATACAACAAATATGCACTATTGCCTCAGGTTATGACTAACACCTGCCACACTCAAGTGAGTTATACACTGAACAAAAGTATAGTAGAATTACTATCAGTGCCTTCCTAAAACTTTACCAACCGTGATGTCACTCCAGTGGTTATCAGTGCTATCTTATCCACAGTAATCAAAACTTGGCCAAGATACACACACATACACACACACACACACACACACACACACACACACACACACACACACACACACACACACACACACACACACACACACACACACACACACACACACACAGTTTCCCTGGAGAAGTAGTGACACCTTTCTAGTGCCAGTGTTCTTTTTCTTGCCCTTAAGATAACTTGCACACCAGAACACTATTGTACACTCTTAAAGAAAGCAAAAAATATAATTGTTAGGCACTGATAACATAAGCAGTCATTCTTCCAATAGATGATACCAGCAGCTTATAGTAAACAAGTTCAAAGATTTCCCTTCTGTACTAATAAATAATCCAACAGCAACAAGCTGCAGAAATTGAATAATAAATCCATGCTCCCATCCTGTAGTGTGAAATAACCATGCTAATGTTCTAGCCATTTACACCAAACAGGTGACTTGTAGTTATCCACTGGAGCCTTGGCTCATGACACCATACAAAACCCCATCCATACTTGCTGAGGATGCATTCAACACAATTTTTTGGCATGCTGAAATTATGATTCAGATATATGGACACAGATGGTCACCATGTGTGCCATATTGCACAATATGATTACATCCAAGCATAACAGTTTGCAGGCTAATGACTTCCCAGCTCTAGGTGTGGGTTATGTACCCCAAGAACCCCAGATGCCTGAAGAGTGTCTATCATAGGCTTTAAAAGATGATTTGGGGGATGCAAGGGGAAAGAACATTGGGAGGGGGTGATAAAAGCTGCGGCTTTATATGCTGGCTCAGGCAACATGGCAACATCTGGCTCAGAACTTTGAGTCATAGCATGCCAAATGTGCACATATATACAAATAAAACAGTGATATAAACCCATAGGTGATGGTATACCAGCACTACACTTGACCACCCCAGTAATCCATTTATAACTTGTACATGGGGATCGTCATACAGCCCATGCAGGTATATAAATTATGTTTTGCTGCAGCATACACATACCATGGGCTAACAACTGCCCAAAATTTATGAGGATGCCTGTAGGGAAGTACACAATTGTTCAAGAGAGACAGAGAGAGACACAGAGAATGAGACAGAGAGGGGTGTGGTACAGGTTCAGCTATTGTAACACATATGGCCAAGATTTTCATTGCATATATGGACTGTCAGGTGAGTATGTGGTGTAGTGTGTGTAAGAGGTCAGCTTTGGTATGTGGGTAGGGAAAAGTAGCAGACCACAGCATGCAGGTAAGGGTGTAGAACAACATATGACACATCTCTAGCATGGTGTGCATGAATTAATGCTATACTGCAGGTTGCACACTGAGTCAAGGCAAAATCATCTGAAATGTGCAGCTAGGCATGTGCCATGCAGAGTACCACCATGGCAAGAGATACTCACAGCATTGTGGCCAGGGAGTCCATAACCCTTAAAGCATAAGTGTAACTGAATGATACTGACACAATGAAACAGTTAATGTTGTATGCATAGATATAATTACAGTGTTGAAAAACAAAGTAACCTAGGACTAGCGTGGTATTATGCATGTAAGGACATGTGCAGAATCACACATGTATCTAGTATGCATGCGGTGTCATGGGTAAATGGCACTGTGAGTTGCATAAGCATGTGCTCTCAGACTGTAGAATGCATTTATGTCATGTTAATGTGCAGTTTACTCACTGGAATAATATACAGAAAAAAATGACATGGGAAGCACAGATATGCTGTTCTATGCATACTTGTCAAATATAGAGAAATACATTTGTAGCAGACAATCTAATCATAAAAACATTTATACAGCATAGTGCTATATGCCTTATATTAACATGACAGCTTCTCATGAAATATCAGACCTGGGAACAAATGTATGTGACTTTTACAATGCATCAGCATGCTTTGATCAAAATAATACTAAAGTAGTATTCATGTGACATTAGACAGGTCAAAGACCACTATCATGCAAGGTGTGTAGTGGCCAGCACAGTGATCATTATTGCCATGGGTTCATGATGACACAACACACACACACACACACACACACACACACACACACACACACACACACACACACACACACACATTGTCATACCTAAGGTAACACTAACATAGATGAGATTGCCCACACTGATGTGTCACACAGTAAACTTGGCTACCTCTGTCACATGAGGAACCATCAGGCATACAGTATTGCAAGGCAGATCTGATGGCAGTGCCATGTACAGGGTGGGACACACAAGGGGTCTTTCAATGACATGTTACAGGTCATGTGATATATCAGTCGTGGTCTGAGCATGGCAACCCACAACAGCTATATATATAAATTGCAGCATAAGTGCTGTGGATGAACAAATGCCATGGGTAAAACACATAAGAGGAGATATCACTATACCATACAGTGGCATAGTAGTCATACGGGACAGGACACATTCACCCAGGCACTATTGCAGAATTTGCTCAGGCACAGCTGAGACAAGTGACTCTATAGATCATGAAATTGACACCACACTGTTTCAATGTTCAGCTAGTGTTGCCATGACATCACTTTGTCTTTGCTCCTGACTATTGTAAAACACATAGATTTGGTGTGCCATATGGTCAGTTGCACGATCAAGTACACACAGTTCAGTGACATGACAGCCTTGCCACTGATCATGGATGTCAGTTGTCTGTTGTGGAGCTGTCTTACCAACACTGTCAGATTCACATGGAGACTGTTGTCCAAGGTCTTGTGCTTGGTCAGTACTTGATGCTCCACTATATATATATATATATATATATATATATATATATATATATAGATATATAGATAGATATATAGATATATATATATATATATATATATATAGAGAGAGAGAGAGAAAGAAATATATATATATATATATATATATATATATATATATATATATATATATATATATAGGTTCACATCTTAATATATCAAACTTACAATCCCCAGATTTTGTAATCTCGAAATTAAGAAAAAAAATTAAAAAAGAGAAAAACACATAAAAAACAAGTTTTTGTAGGGGAGCAAACTCCCCCTACACCCCCACACCCCCTGCAAATTAAATATACAAACTCTGATATCATTCTACAGTGCAGAGAATGGTAATGCAGCTTGTTATACAGTGCGGAACGGAAACATTACCATTCTCTGCACTGTAGAGTGATCTTGGAGTTAGTATATTTAAGTTGGAGGGGTGGGGGTGTGCAAAAACATTTTTTGATGTGTTTTTCTTTCTTTTTTTTTTTTTTTCTTAATTTTGAGATTATAAGATCTCAGGATTCTAAGTTTGATATATTGAACTTCGGGATTTTGTAATTTCAAAATTAAGAAGTGGATCATATATAGATACTGAAATCCCATTTCACTGACATTCATTTCACTGAGACCAAATCACCTAAACTTCAAAACACTGACAACTTATTTCACTGAATCTCATTTCACCAACAGCTTAAAATGGTAAATTTCATGACTAAATGGGAAACCAAACACAAACTAACTCACAAAACTAATGGCTACCTCTTTCTACTTCTTAAAAACTACTTATATATTCTCTTACAAAAAAACAGACAATATAAAACCAAACTAGGACACCAGAGCCCCCCACACACCCCTAACTATATATACTAACTCCAGGTCACACTACAGTGGGGAAAAGGGCAAATACCTTTTACTTGCCTCACAGTATTCTATACACTGCCACATCAAGTCTATAGCTTACAATTCAGTGAAATGAGATACAGTGAAATGAGTTGTCAGTGTTGTGAACTTTAGGTGATTTGGTGTCAGTGAAATGAATGTCAGTGAAATGGGATTTGGGTGAAGTGAAGTAGACCCATATATATATATATATATATATATATATATATATATATATATATATATATACACACACACACACACACACACACACACACACACACACACACACACACACACACACACACACACACACACACACACACACTCACATATAGGGAACTACTACATTTAATTGACAGCACAAAACATCAAGCGACAAAACAGTGAATTACTGTAATTTCAGACCAAAACACCAACAAAAAAAAAACACAGGTGTTGTAAGTCCTTGGGTGATGAAGCAGTATGCTGTATGCCAGTATCGACACAGTAATTAATATAGTTATGGTGCACATAATGACTGCCTGTATGAAATACACCAATAATATCATGACTGTTTCCCCTGCAACTTAAATCACAGTGTAACTATAAGTCATTGCATTACCCTGTACAAATGAGAATGAATGTTCACACGTAATGGGCTATACATCCCTCTCTGGTATTATATATGCTGATGACAGCCTACCTTGACCTAGCAAAAGCGTTCGACACAATACCCCACTCGGGTATCATAGAAAAGCTCACCAGCTTAGATGTAAACCCATATGTCACAAGATGGGTTGCAAACTGGCTCAAGGACAGAACCCACAGGGTTAGAGTTGCTGGTGCCATGTCAGACTCTAAGCCGGTCACGAGCGGTGTCCCACAGGGCTCAGTCCTGGGCCCCCTCTTGTTCGGCATTTATTTTTCTGAAGTGCAGGCAAACATAGGGGGATTGTGGCTGACAAAATTTGCAGATGACTGCAAACTGGGCACCATAACTGACACTCCATCAGACACAGACATCCTCCAGAGAGGTCTCATAGAAATGGATAACTGGTGCCAGAGCCATGGCCCAAAAAATGTATAGTCATACCCTTTGGGAAAAACAAGGTAACCCCTAATTACCACATAGGTGGTAATCCATTAAACACGGAAGAAGTTATCAGGGACCTGGGGACCCAAGTTGACAGTAACCTCTCTTTTGACACTCACATTGCCAAAGTGGTTAGGAAGACCTTCTACATTGCCCACCTGATCATGAAGGGATTCACATCCAGATCAGGAGAGGTCATTGTACCCCTGTACTCTTCACTTATCAGACAAATGATTGAATACAACACCCCATTCACAATGTACCTTACCCGACACCTGCAGCAGTTGGAAGGACCCCAAAAGTTCCTCACCAAAAGGATAAAGGGGCTCAAACATATGTCATACGCTGCCCGACTGAAGAAACTCCAGCTCTATTCAGTCGCATACCATCTTCTCTGAGGTGATCTGTGCCTGACATACAAGGCCATGTCCAACCCGGAATTAATGGGCATGCTCCACCTCAAAAAATCCAAATCCACCAGAGCCACGAGAGCAAGTGACTTAAACCTCAACACGGATATAAATAGGACGTGCTGGAGGGACAGATTCATCACCCAGAGACTCCCTACACTATGGAACAGAATCCCAGTCCATGTGAGGCAGAGCCCCTCACTGACTCTGTTAAAGAGGAATCTTGACCAGTGGATGGGAGATCGTAGGCTTACCCCGGGAATCATCTCTGTGTCACTGCTGGACAGAGGCACAGCAAACTAATGGGTATAGTATTCTCATCCTAAGGGGTGGTGAAAGCCACACACACTCTGGCTAGGCTTATAAATGCCCTAGGGCAGATAGCCTAGTATGAACCTATGAACCTATGAACCTATGAACTACTCATAAGCAACTGTTATTTTTCAACAACGTTGTATCAATTGCACTAATTTGTTATTGCTTACTGCACATTCCTTTAAGCAATTGTATTTATTGTGTTTCTTTCCAGGCCAGGACTATGTTGCTGGAAACTGGGCAATGATAATCACATCTAGAGGAGCAGTGATGGGAACGATGTAGGGAGAAGATCATCTTTTCATATGGTGATATGAATGGAAAGCACATCATAATAGTCTCAACTTTTACAAATCATGCAGATTTCCTGTACCACTTTCCCACATTATATATAAATACATACATGTCCCCCCATTAGGCATCCTCATTCAGTAACTACATAACTTTCTGTATTTTCTGCATATTGTCAAGTCAACCATAAAACCACTTACATTTTTCATGCAGTACAACTAATCATATGCAAAAGAGCTTTGTATTGCTGTGTGATTTGCCTTTTTGTGTGCACAACCTAAGTAATGATCACGTCATTTAGTGCTACGTGCAAATTACAATAGTTGTGTGCATTGCTTATTTACCATCATGTTTTGTATGTGTGTGTGTGTGTGTGTGTGTGTGTGTGTGTGTGTGTGTGTGTGTGTGTGTGTGTGTGTGTGTGTGTGTGTGTGTGTGTGTGTGTGTGTGTGTGTGAGATGGTTGATATTGCATTCAGCTTAATATTCTTACAGTGTTGCCGAGGTTTGGGGCTGTCATCAACATCTGTCCAGCATTTGTGAATGCAATAGCTACAAAGACAGTGTACTCCATGGTGAATATCTTCATTAATATCATTTCTGATACAGCAAAGTGTGATCTTGTCTATTTATAATTTGCAGAACGGTTGTACTGCTTTACAGTTTGCGGCTTTATACAATATATGGCAGGGGAGCCACACTATGCTGTGTGGTGCCATACAAGGCTTATGAAGTGATATGGGTAGGGGGATCATACAATTATTGCAGCAAATTCATTTATGGGGGTGTTAATGAGATGTTCTATCTAATGTGTACCTGTGAGGGATATGTGTTTATTTACATTAGTTGCTTTTCACCAAGTACTGTACTTGTCATATACTGTAGAAAGTCAATGAAGCACATCTTTGAATCTAGATATAAGAATGCTAGCACAAGACGTTATGCAGTTTTTATGCCAGATGTGTGTCATTTATGCATTTTAATTTGTTGTTGAGGATGGCCCTCAAATGTTTTCTTAGAGATGATAATCCTTAGCATGCCGTCATGGCAGTGCCTCACTACATAAATTGCTCTATAAGCTGATGTATTTATTTATTTTTTATTTATTGACATTTGATTTTACTTATGATATTTCCATGGAGAATGCTTTAAAATTAGTTTTTTCCTTGAAACTAAGTTGCCGGGTAATTCATGCCAGTGAAACAACTCACATAGAAGTTAACAGATGTTGATGTAGTAGTCAAACCACAAGGTACTGTATATAAGAAATTGCTCCTCTAAAGAGGTATGCTGTTGATTCTTAGCCACAAAGCTTTAGGTAAACCATTGTCCAATGTCTACCGCAAAATCATTTATGTAGTATTAGAAAAAACTGAATTAATAATAAATGTAAAAAAAAATCAAGCAGCACACTAGAGTATTAATTTGTTGCCAACTCACCTGCAGCCTTAACATGAGGATTGTAATGACAAATTAAATTACTTTTAATTGAGAGATGTTTCTGAAAGTGGCCAATGCACTTTAAGCTGTGTGCCTGTTGACAGAGAGTGTGTCTGTACTGAAGAGTCATTTCCACAGATCATGACCACAGCATACAAATACTGGCACTCTGAGCTGAACATAGAAATGCTGGTGCTTTTGGTCATAGGCCTACAGAGTTTGTCAGTTTGGTGAGGTATATGGTGCTCCACACGTGTGTCTGGTATTAATTTCAGTTGTCATGTGATGAGATGAACCATGCTTGTTGCTGACATTCACACTTGTCCTTGCTTTTATAAACTATGCCATATCAGGATGATACTGTAATACTTACAGAGGGTTTATATGTCTTGGCAGTGAGACATTTCCCCTGGGGTACATTTGGTTGGGAGCACATGGCAAACATTAATCTGCAGAGAAATATGGCTGTTATGAATTCCCTGCGGACAAAGAGAAGAATGCAGTGCCATTCCTAATCAAATGCACAGGGGGAAAATAATGCCCATGGCCCCCAAGGCAACATGAAACAGCAGGCAGTATGGCAGGAATCAGCAGCAGGATGGCCAATGGGCATGTCAGTTGCAGTGAAAATGCAATGCACAATGGGCAGTGCCTTTATAATTGATGTGTCTGGACCACTACCCCCTTCACAGTGTCTAGGGAACTTTACCTAAAATGCATACTGGAGCTTAAATGTGACTACAGTAGTATGCAGAATATTTGCCATACTGTAGCACACGTCTACATGCTGTAATTGTATAAGCACGTACTCTTCTCTGAAGACAACATTCATTACTTCTTCTGCCTGGAAATGCTTGGATATTAAACCTCTGGGCATGGCAGTGAGTGCTTCTCTATGCCCACAGGGAATTTACAACAACCATATTTCTCTGCAGGTGAATGTCACTTCAGCCATTTGTCACCAACAAAGTGCACATAGGGAAATGTCTTGCTCGCTAGGCACCTGTACACACTTACAGGGCATACCAGTGTATACCTGATTGTGTGACATGTGCAAACTGTTCTTCATTGTGTCATGAATATGTGGGATCTTGGATTTTACTCTCAAGGTGTTGCAACATCAGTGATACTGGTGATGTTCTTAACTTACATTATGAAATCTAACCACCTCACTTACTTTTTGAATGTTTACTGCCTACATTTATAATAACCTGAAGGTGTGTATGCCATCCTACCATGAGACTCTATGACATGAGCCATGACATATTCGGGTGCATATGTGTCCTCATAAAGATAATGCCACACTATCTGTGCATAATGAATATATACTTAATACCTTTGTTGCCTACATCTCAGCTCTTCATTAGTACCCTGTAGGTCCATAAGTGCTCAGTATATCTATTGCACAAAACTCATAACATTTGGCCTGTTACACAGCATATTATAGTGCATTTAGGATATTATAGCAAGTGGTTGGGATTCATACATCATATCCTTCTTGCCATGCTTCTGCCTATTAATATGTCTACATGCAATGTCATATGTGTTCACTGTCAGTAAGTATTTGCTCAGTACAGACATTGCTCTTTCACTTACATGTTGATATCTTTAGACATCTCTGCATGACTTTCATGGTAACTGTGATGTGCAGATATGGTTGAGAGTAGTGTTGCATTTCACTGCTCTACTGCCTATTACTGTGATGATCTCATGCCACTTAATCCTGATTTATCCACTTTTTGTACTTATTGCATCATACAGAGGGAGTACAATGTGGCAGCCCCCCATAGATGGATGATGATGTAGAGAATGTATCAGCTCCCTGCCAGAAGGTTTGCAGTCTGGGGAGGGCGGAGCAGCCCTGGACAATGAGAGACTGGACAATCACACGCCATTTTTCTGGTGGATCAGCAACTTTGACCAACACCACCACCACCTGACAACATGAGGGACCAGCTAAGGGAAGTTCTGAATAACAGGTTTCATTCCCAGATGCAGACAATGATGAGGAACTTTTTCCAGAACATGGTACAGGCCACTGAAGACTCCATCCATAAGAACACCACAGAGCTCATCAGTGATCTTTGGCCAAATTGCAGAGGTATTTGGGACCAGGTTTTCCCTCCATATAATGTAGCTTGCATGTGACTGATATATAGTTTAGATTTGTTGCTGTCATTTCTGGTTCTGTAAATGCATTTCCATATTTCCCTTCCAACTTATATATGGGATTCTTATGTTACATTTTTAGCAACCATAGCATCTCCTTCCATGGGTTTGTATGGATTTATATGACACTAGTTTTTATGATGTATGGACGTACTAATGCTAACACCCTAATAATGGGCAATTTCAACTACCCCACCATTAACTGGGAAAACTACTCATGTGCCAACTCTTGTGCTCCTTTTCTGGAATTCATAAATTCTAATGCCTTGGATCAACTTATCCACACCCCCACCAGGGGCAGCAATATCCTAGACCTGGTCATTACCAACATGGGAAACCGGTGTTCCACACCAGAGGTCAATTCCTCATTGGTCAGATCTGACCACAAGCAAATCACCCTAGACATTCACATCCCAGCCCCACCCCCCATTAGGGAAAAATTTCTCCAAAGCCAGCTTCATGCTTCTTAAGATAGAAGTGGCAAACTTCATGACACCCATGCTGACGGACAATAGAGATACGACTGCTGAATCCTATACAATTGCACTTTATAAGCACTTACACAAGTGCATGGATCGTGCAATCCCTAACAGAGCCAATATGCTATCCTCAAAAAAAAGGAAAACAATCTGGTGGTCCACTGCTATAAACAAAGTCTACAACAGAAGAAAGAAACTATTGCAAAAAAGAATAAAATCCCATGATTGGAGGAACTCCATGGTCAGCCTCAGTAAGAAGCTGAGATCCCTCATAAAATTCTCCAAACTAGGTATAAATCCCTATGTCACAAGATGGGTTGCCAACTGGCTCACTGACCGAGCCCACACTGTGAAAGTAGCAGACTCTAAATCCAACTTCAGACCACTGACAAGTGGAGTACCACAGGGTTTAGTCCTAGGTCCTCTCCTGTTTGGTATCTACTTCTCTGAAGTACAGGCTAACACAGAAGGTCTTTGGCTAACAAAGTTCACAGATGACTGCAAACTAGGAGCCATAATCAAATCTTCTAATGATGTGGACATCCTACAAAAGGGACTCACTGAGACAGATGCCTGGTGTCAAAGCCATGGCCTCAAGCTCAATGCCAAAAAGTGCATTGTTATCCTTTTGGGTAAAAACCTCTGTACCCATGAAATACCACATGGGCGTTAGTCTACTTAACACTGAAAGTGTGATAAGAGACCTTGGGACACAGGTGGACGGTAGTCTCTCCTTTGATAATCACATCGCCACAGTAGTCAGGAAATCCTTCTGCGTGGCACACCTCATCACAAAAGGTTTCTCATCAAGGAAAAAATAGGTCATTGTTCCCCTCTACTCATCACTCATTAGACCCATTATAGAGTACAACGCCCCTTATTTTATGTACCTCACAAGACATCTACAACAACTGGAAAGGCCACAGAAATACTTCACAAAGAGGATTACCAGCCTCAAACAAATGCCCTACGCAGACCATCTAAAAAAACTCCTGCTTTACTCTGTCACATATCACCTACTCAGAGGCAATCTCTGCCTAACACACAAAGCTATGTCAAACCCAGAGCTGTTGGACATGCTCCACGTAAAGAAATCCCAATCCCTCAGAGCTACATGCTCTAGGGACCTAAACCTTGTCACCACAATAAACAAAACATGCTGGAAGGATAGATTCCTGTCTCAGAGACTTCCCATACTCTGGAACAAACTACCTATCTATATCAAACAAAGCTCCTCATTAGCACAATTCAAGAAAAATCTTGATGATTGGATGGGAGATAGGAAATTCACTCAGGGGATCACTTCTGTGGCTCTGCTTGACAGGGGCACAGGAAAAAAAAATATTGGGTGGCAAAAGCCAGGGTACCGTTTGGCTAGGCTTATATAGGCCCTAGGGCCAATAGCCTAGTACCAACCTATGAGCCTATGAACCTATGGTATGCTTGCAACTGCTGCACAGTGCTATGCTGTGTGTCTCATTTGTTCAAAAACACCTTACATATAGTTATGTATCAATGTTACATACAGTGACCCTTTACTGCAGCATGTATGCCATAGTTTTGTTGATTATAATCAATGTTTTGTCCATGCTGTGTGTTAGTGCATACATTTCCACATGGGTATGAGGTACTGACAGACATCACATTGCTTCTTATTCCCTGTGCACATGCATCATGATGGCTATTGTGCATTATATGTGTTTTGTACACAACCAGTCACACTCAAACATACGGTAATTATGAGTGGTGTGGTGTGTGACTGTACACATTGGTGACCCTTCATGACCAGCCTGCAGAAATACTGTGCTGTATTGGCAGGTTGCAAGTAGCTGATACTCGTTTACATCACATTTAAAGTGCAGTGACACAGGTATATGTTCCCCATGTGTATATCATGCACACGGAGCACATGATCTCATTTGGCTTACATGAACAAATTCCTGTCTTTGTGACTTTATACACGCTCATCAACTTAGTGATGACCAGCTAACCTGCTAGGACCGTGGTAGGTGCACGTCACCATACAGTCATACAAAATATTTCAGGCAAGAGAACAATGCTCTTCTAGCCTGCCAATATACCAAAACAGTCATTGGGATAATAATTGTTCAACTTGTTCTTAAAAATATCTAAACTAGTGTTTGCTTTAATGCAATTTGATGTCTATTCCATGCATAAGCTACTATCTCAAAGAGCCAATTATTACATCTCATGTTTCTATATAATCTTTTTCTCTCATTTTTTTAAATTTCTTCAAGTCTTTTGGGTTTCTAATACCATGACAAGAATGGACTCCATTCCTAAGTCAAAGTATGATTAATGTTTATGAAATTAGTATTGTTTCAGTCTTTGATGTTAGCCAGAAGTGCTCTTTGCAACACCCGCAATGTGCCCAGTAATGGCTCCTTCTGCAATTCATATGGAATTACATGCATTGGTAACATGTCTAACTACAATTGTAAATTCTTTTTTGTAAGACCCATTGCTCCTACTACTACTACTGGAGCTGTCTGTGTATCCTTCTTCCCCATTTCTACCTGCAAATCTTGGTATTTTATGACTTTGTGTCTCTCTGTGTGTAACACACTATAGTCACTGGTTGTAGTAATTTTAATGGTCAATGCAACTTTTGTCTTCTTTTCATGGACTACTACGATTTGGTTTTCTCGCATCTATTTTTTGAACTCTCGATAATGGGTGATCCCATGTGATATTGGCAACCTCCAGACACTGGACCCCACCCAGTTTGGGTTTGTGAAGGGCTTATCTTGTCTCCTGAATCTGATTGACTTCTTTGAATTGGTCTCCAGAGCTGTGGATGGGGGTAAGGAGGTCCACACAGCCTATCTGGACCTCACCAAGGCCTTCGACACCATCCCCCACTCTGGAATCATAGATAAACTTACTAAGCTGGGCATAAATCCCTACGTCACTCGATGGGTTGCCAACTGGCTTACTGACAGAACCCAGACTGTAAAAGTAGCCGACTCCAAATCCAGCTCCAGACAAGTGACAAGTGGAGTACCTCAGGGTTCAGTCCTGGGACCACTCTTGTTTGGCATCTACTTCTCTGAAGTACAGGCCAACATTAAGGGACTCTGGCTAACAAAGTTTGCAGATGACTGCAAACTGGGAGCCATTATTGAATCCCCAAATGATGTGGATATTCTACAAAAGGGCCTTATAGAAACAGATGCCTGGTGCCAGAGCCATGGGCTCAAGCTTAATGCCAAGACATTTATAGTCATCCCCTTTGGAAAAAAAACATGTACCCATGAACTACCACATAGGTGGCAGGACACTAAACATCAAAAGTGAGATGAGAGACTTAGGGACACAAGTGGACAGTGGTCTCACTTTCAATAACCACATCGCCACAACAGTGAAGAAATCCTTCTACATGGCACACCTCATCACTAAGGGTTTTTCATCCGGAAAAAAGGAGGTCATTGTCCCACTGTACTCATCCCTCATTAGACCCATTATAGAGTATAATGCCCCATTTGGTATGTACCTTACAAGACATCAGCAACAGCTGGAAAGGCCACAGAAATACCTCACTAAAAGAATCACAGGCCTAAAGCAGATGCCATATGCTGACCATCTAAAAAATTTCTAGCTATACTCTGTGGCATATCGTCTACTCAGAGGCGATCTCTGCTTAACATACAAGGCCATGTCAAACCCTGAGCTGCTGGACATGCTCCACTTAAAGAAATCCCAATCCCTCAGAGCTACATGCTCCAGGGATCTAAACCTTATCATCACATTGAACAAAACATGCTGGAGGGATAGGTTCCTGACCCAGAGACTCCCCATACTCTGAAATAGACTGCCCATACATGTCAAGCAGAGCACCTCATTGGCCCTCTTCAAAAGGAACCTTGATTATTGGATGGGAGATAGGAAATTCACCCCGGGGATCATGTCAGTCACCCTGCTAGACAGGGGCCCAGAGAAGTAAATATTGTGGGAAAAAATTTCCAGGGAATTGTTATGGCTAGGCTTGCATAGGCCTTAGGGCCGATAGCCTAGTACCAACCTATGAACCTATGAACCTATATAAACTTCATCATTTTCTAAAATACTTTGTGGCTCATATTTCCAGTGTTTTTCAGCTACTTCAATATTATAATGTTTGCACAATCCTCAGTGCAACAGTCTTGCCTTTCATTATACAGTCCTTCTGTCATTAGTATATCACAACCAGTAACAAGGTATGCGACTGTTTCCAATTTTGTTTTACAAAACCTACATTTGTCTGTTTCTCCCACATGTTCAATAGACTTTGTAAACCAGTGTGCATATAGTCCACTGTCTTGGGACACCAATATTAACCTTTATGTCTTTTGGTTTAATTGACGCCGATATGCTTCTGCTAACCTAAGCAGGGAAGTCATCTTAGACTTATTCTCCTCATGTTTTAAAACCTTCACTACATTTGGGTCTTTTGAGGTCAGCAGATATACTATATATGCAGTCCTGTGACTGCAGATCTATACAGGTTATCAATTTCGAGGAAGCCCATACTGCCTTCAAAACAGGGAATATATAATCTTGCTATACACTGATTTTATACATCATTTAATGAGCATGATACATCCTTCTTGTTTTCCTGTCCAACCAATCCAACACCCTTTTGAGGCCAGTCAATTACTCCAAAACTGTAAGTCAGGACAGGAAGAGCAAACTGGTTTATAGTTTGGACTTTTGTTACTAGATGTTAATGCTGTTTTCACTATTAATTTTAGTCTTCTAAAATATTCCTTACTAAGTTTTATTCATATTATTATATCATCTGAAAAAGTTTTGACCACTTGTAGTTGTCCTTTCAGTTCCTCATCTGATGAACTATACAGTTTTAAATCATCCACAAAAAGAAGATGAGAAGTCTTTATACGTGTTGTTTTCTGGGAGCCAAACTGTAGCCATGACTTAATCTGTTAAGTAGACAGCTTAATGTATTAAAGGCAAGACAAAAGAGCAATGGTAGCAAAGAATCACCCTAGAATACCCCCCTTTGAATTTTTATCCCTAGAATAAAAATATGTCCTTTATCATGGCTTAACTGCAAAGTTGTTTGCAAATGTGTCCTTTATCATGGATTAACTGCAAAGTGATTTGCCATTGTTTTATATTCACTATAATGTAATCAATCAGTGTAAGATGTATCTTACACATTTTTAAGCACCCTTTTATCCATAAATATGGGATACTGTCAAATGCTTTTCTGTAGTCTATCCATGCCATACTTAGATTATTATCCTTTTTATTGTTTTCTATTATGACTTTTTTAACAATAAATGTTCCTTTGTTCCATATGACTTTCTTTTGTTACCCTTTTGTTCTATTGCCATAATTGAGTTTTCTTCTAAATTACTATAAACTTTGCTGATGTTAATTCTAGTGTATAGTTTATATGTCATCAGAAGGCAAGTTACTGGTCTATAGCTTTTAGGATAGCTTGTAGTAGTAGCATTGTTTTTCCTCTTGCTAACCAGGTTGGTGTCTGTTTGGGGTGTGCATATAAATAGTTCTTACTCATAGCTAAATCTTCATGTAAAAATGTTAATACTTTTAGCCAGAAGTTAGGTACTACATCTGGGCCTGGGGTTTTCCATTTAGGAGCTTTTCTTAACATTGTTTCAATCTCTCTGGCTGTTACTTCATCCTATGTCATATTATGTACATTTGAACTTATTATTTCTTTTACTTCTTATATTCATTCAGCATCTTTGTTATATTCCACTGAATCTTCATAGATATGTCTCTAAAATGTATCTATTTCTTCTTTTTTGGTGATGTTTCAATTCCTTTTGCCTTCTTTCCCAGTTCTCTATAAAATTTTGTTTGGGTCATCAATATTATATTTATCTGCATATCTTGTAAGTTGTTCTACTTGTGGTGATACTTTTAGTTTATTATTTGCGATAGTGCACAATAGATCTTGATCTGTTCTGATACTGCACATTGCTTTTATCACAACTAAGTATTTTTGTTGATCTGTTCCATCTTATATGCTCTTCTAACAGTGAGACTTCTTGTTTTAATTTCTTTATAGGTTTCTCTATTCAATACTTCCAAGATGGCATTTGATTTCTCCCCTTCTTTTCCCTTACTACCCTGTGTTTTTGTGGTAAGGCTTTATCTGTTATTAATGTAGCTGCGCAGTCATATATCCTATGTACTTCTGTTATATCCCATGAATCTGTACCTTACTGTGTTCATTTCTTTTAATAAACTTCTAACTTTTGGGGTTTTATTGAGTTTCTGTAGTCTATTTCTTTCATTATCTTTAAAGCTCTCATAGCTAGGAAAATCCCTGATTGTTTTCAGAGAACATTATGTCCTAGCCAGCTTCAGAACTGCTATTTAGTATACATGCATTTACTTGCTGTCTCTTAAAGCTAATCAATCTATTTCTTTCATTGCTCTTAATATGTCTGTCCATCTCTATTAAATCAAGCAACTTTTCTCTTAGATCATTTTCTTCTAAACTGAGGGCACATTCTTTGTTCTCCATTTCCTATGGGCATTCTATATAAAGCTCCAGAGCATCTTCATGGGCCACATTCTCTTCAGTTTTATCCTGTGTCATTAGTTGCTCTTTCATAAGGGAACTCATTGGCCTATCACTCCACAACATTGACTGCGTCAGAGTTGGCACAGTTTCCTGTTCCTTCCCTTGCTGTGTAACTCCAACTGAACTTTTGTACTGGTTTCCTATGAAAGGCTCCAAAGTATCTTCATATGGCAACTGATCAGATGTTTCCCACTCCACTGTTTTCTACTTAATTTATGGATCCATTGCTCTATCCTGCTGTGATGTTATTACAGTTAGATTTTCTACACTAAATCTTTCACTTTGCAGTAATCCATCATGTCAGTTTCTATTTCTTTAACTTCTCCATTACTAATCCTCTTTTCTAGTTTTCCTCTTTGTTTTCTTGTTTTTTGTAATGTAAAATCTTCCAAATCCAAATGCCTTTGCCTGTATTTCTCTTTAAATATCTTTGGTGCTGTTCTTTTTGCATTAATTAGATTTGCTTTCTCCTCTGCACAAATATTGCACCATATGAAATCTCTTTTTTCTTTCCCATGTCCATATTTCTTCTTCAGATGTCCCCTGCTTCTCCTATTTATCCTTAATTGGGGGACTCATTGTTCCATCATGCTGTGATATCCTTAACTTTGGAGGTCTTCCATAACTTCAACTTATATTTTTTTAACTTCTACTGTACTAATTTTTCTGTTCTACATTCCCTTTTTGTGATCTTGTTTTTTTGTATTGTGAAATTTTCAATATCTGGATGCCTCTGTTTGTATTTTTCTTTGAATATCTTTGGGGCTGCTTTTTTGTATTGATTAATTTGGGTTTCTCCTTTACATAAATATTGTACGATATCAGTTCTCTCTTTCTTTCTCATGTCCATATTTCTTTTTAAAAACTTTCAAAAATCTGTAGATTTTGTTCATTATATTTTCACACTTCCTCAGCTGTTTCTTTTTCCAAATGGCCCAAGGTTTCTTGGTCTATATAATGTTTTTCATAATCTGTTGTATTAATGAACACAGACTTTTATTTGAAGCTTCTGACAGTTTTTCTTGTGCAAGTATTTTTCCTTCCTCTAATTTCTCTCTTAATATTTTTGTATATCTTCTGTCTAGAAATTCTGGGCTTTTTGCATAATAGTAACAATGCATAATTTCTTTCTTATCCTCAATAGTCCAATCTATCTTCTTCATGGCTCTTTTTTGGCCTATCTATTTTTGAGATTTTTGTGGACTACTCCTTCCTTCTACAACAGGGGGGCATCCTCCCCATGGGCTTGACCTAGCCCCACTGTAGGAATGTTTCCGTATCTTGAAGATTCTACACTGTCATTTTTTCCAGCCTGGCACCAGGACTGGGCACTTTTTTATCCTGGATCTTATGCACCCAGCTATCTTTTTTATTTTTAACCTACATCTGTCCATGATATATGCTATATAAAATACAGTCTTTATATCAGTATTGTCTTGGTGAGATTTTGTGAAAAACAGGGTCCACCTCATGAAGGTACTCACCAAGACATGAGAATAAATTCCATTCCAGCAATACTACTCTCCTTTGCTTGCTGATTTATCATCTTTCCATTCAGATCTTCTCTATAGGTTGTCAGATGATTCTCTACTACTTTTTGATAATCAAAAACCTTACTAGATGTAGTTGTCTCTAACTGGTATATATACCTGAATAAGGTATTTTCTTAAATATCTGTATGAGACAGCATACATGTTCAGATACTTTAGTCTTTCATAATAACATAAATGTTTAAATCCATGGATACCCTTGGTATATTTCTGCTGTACTATTTCCAATTTACCCATGCTTGTTTTCTTATAAGGTTTCCATATTGTTATTCCCTACTCTAGTCTTGGTCTAATGTAACTTGCAAACAATGATTTCATCATGTCTGATTTTTTAAACTTTATAAATATTTTAATACAATGTATAGAATCATAGGATCATAAGATCATAGGAGGTTACTAGGCTAATGGCCCTGGGACCCTTACTACCCTAGCCAAGAGTTTATTTCCAAAAAAGAAACTTCAGTCAGCACCTGTCGCCTCGTCTATGAGGAACACAGGTGGAACTCCTGGGACAAATTTGTGGTTTCCCATCCACTCATCAAGGTTGCGCTTGAAGAGGTCACCATGGTACTCTGATTGACATGTATGGGAAGTCTATTTCAGAGATGGTGCAGCCTCTGGGAAACATGCCTGTCTCTTCAGCAGGTTTTGTTGATATCATATATTAGAGTTAGGCCTTTCAATCGGATAATGTATGAGGAGTTATTCTTATGGATATGGAGCATCTCTTGTAGGGCAAGGTCAGAGACTGCCTTGTAAGTGAGACACAGATCACTTCTGAACAATGTGTACGATACCGAGTAGAGTAATAGTGATTTGAGCCTGTCCACATAGGACAGGTCTTGGAGGCCATGGATTCTCTTTGTGAGGTATTTCTGTGACCTTTCCAGTTGGTGCAGGTGCGTGGACAGGTACATACCAAACAGGGCATTATACTCAATTATTTGCCTAATGAGGGAGGAGTACAGAGAGGTAATAACCTCCTTTTTTTTCTGGATGCAATCCCTTTACTTATGAGATGAACCAAGTAAAAGGCTTTTCTGACCACTATCCTCTACATGACGGTCAAATGTGAGATTGTTGTCAACCTGTGTACCCAGGTCTCTCACCAAAGGCTGTGTGCTTAGGGGGTTGCCATTAATGTGGTAATCAGTAGGGTCCATGTTTTGCCAAATGGTATGATAATACATTTTTTTGCATTTAACTTAAGGCTATGACTTTCGCACCAGTCATTTGTTGCTGTGAGACCCTCTTGCAGTATGTTAACATCAGCCATCTGCAAATTTGGTAAACTACAGTTTTTTTTGGATTTGCCTGGACCTCTGAGAAGTAGATACTAAATAGTAGGAGCCCCAGACAGATCCCTGGAGAACACCACTAGTTACATGCCTGCTGTTGGAGTTGAAGGCACCAATTTTTACCCTGTGGGTCTTACTGGTGAGCCAATTGGCCACCCAACTGATGAGACAGGGATTTACACCAAGTTGTGTTAGCTTTTCAATGATCCCCAATAGTTCTATAACTATCATTAACCAATTGTTTGATTAGAAAAGCTCAAAGCTGGATCTACCCATGGCTCTTCCTGATAATATTGAAATCCCACATGACTGAAGATGAGAACATTGAGGCAAAAACAGAGAATTTTCAGTTCTGTCTGAGCACATATTCAGGGACATCTTGGTTTAGCCAAAGCCATCAGGCATTTCAGTGAGAGAGAATTGTTTAAGGTCATTGGCTGACTAAGGTCACCTGGACTACAGCTTAGACTAAGCACCTCATTGGTTCTTTTGAGCTTTTTTTCTTAAAAGTTGTCTCAGGTTTCAACTTTCTGTTACCTAAAAAGTTAAGTTGTGAGTGTTTCTGCCATTTCACACTGAGCTAATCGAAGGAAGGACACTGAGCAAACTCAGATCTATACTATATAACATTAAGTATCCTGTTTTTTTCTTATTTTGTTCTTTATTTCTTTGTTATTTATAGCACTTTGTGTACTGTATATTTTTCTAGCTAGTTTCACTGTGTGTGAGGTATTAACTGGAAATTGTCCACTTTTATTAAGCATCTGTTGGGTTGTTTGTTTCTGATAACTTGTTGCAGTTAAACTCTTTTTCTAGTGGCTCCTTTAGCTGTTTAAAACTTGCATTTAAAGGCTCACTGCTGCTTTTCTGCTTTGAGAAACATTTCTGCAGTTTGTTTCTAAGTAGTGGGGCTATTTGTAGCATGTCCATATTCAGGCTTGTATTTGGGCCTAGTGTTTGTGGAGGCTGTGTGTCTGGGCACATATTCAGGGATATCTTGGTTTAGCCAAAGCCATCAGGCATTTCAGTGAAAGAGAATTGTTTAAGGTCATGACGGTCAAATGTGAGATTGTTGTCAACCTGTGTACCCAGGTCTCTCACCAAAGGCTGTGTGCTTAGGGGGTTGCCATTAATGTGGTAATCAGTAGGGTCCATGTTTTGCCAAATGGTATGATAATACATTTTTTTGCATTTAACTTAAGGCTATGACTTTCGCACCAGTCATTTGTTGCTGTGAGACCCTCTTGCAGTATGTTAACATCAGCCATCTGCAAATTTGGTAAACTACAGTTTTTTTTGGATTTGCCTGGACCTCTGAGAAGTAGATACTAAATAGTAGGAGCCCCAGACAGATCCCTGGAGAACACCACTAGTTACATGCCTGCTGTTGGAGTTGAAGGCACCAATTTTTACCCTGTGGGTCTTACTGGTGAGCCAATTGGCCACCCAACTGATGAGACAGGGATTTACACCAAGTTGTGTTAGCTTTTCAATGATCCCCAATAGTTCTATAACTATAATTAACCAATTGTTTGATTAGAAAAGCTCAAAGCTGGATCTACCCATGGCTCTTCCTGATAATATTGAAATCCCACATGACTGAAGATTAGAACATTGAGGCAAAAACAGAGAATTTTCAGTTCTGTCTGAGCACATATTCAGGGACATCTTGGTTTAGCCAAAGCCATCAGGCATTTCAGTGAGAGAGAATTGTTTAAGGTCATTGGCTGACTGAGGTCACCTGGACTACAGCTTAGACTAAGCACCTCATTGGTTCTTTTGAGCTTTTTTTCTTAAAAGTTGTCTCAGGTTTCAACTTTCTGTTACCTAAGAAGTTAAGTTGTGAGTGTTTCTGCCATTTCACACTGAGCTAATCAAAGGAAGAACACTGAGCAAACTCGGATCTATAATATATAACATTAAGTATCCTGTTTTATTCTTATTTTGTTCTTTATTTCTTTGTTATTTATAGCACTTTGTGTACTGTATATTTTTCTAGCTAGTTTCACTGTGTGTGAGGTATTAACTGGAAATTGTCCACTTTTATTAAGCATCTGTTGGGTTGTTTGTTTCTGATAACTTGTTGCAGTTAAACTCTTTTTCTAGAGGCTCCTTTAGCTGTTTAAAACTTTCAATTAAAGGCTCACTGCTGCTTTTCTGCTGTGATAAACATTTCTGCAGTTTGTTTCTAAGTAGTGGGGATATTTGTAGCAAGTCCATATTCAGGCTTGTATTTGGGCCTAGTGTTTGTGGAGGTTGTGTGTCTGAGCACATATTCAGGGACATCTTGGTTTAGCCAAAGCCATCAGGCATTTCAGTGAGAGAGAATTGTTTAAGGTCATTGGCTGACTGAGGTCACCTGGACTACAGCTTAGACCAAGCACCTCATTGGTTCTTTTGAGCTTTTTTTCTTAAAAGTTGTCTCAGGTTTCAACTTTCTGTTACCTAAGAAGTTAAGTTGTGAGTGTTTCTGCCATTTCACACTGAGCTAATCAAAGGAAGGACACTGAGCAAACTCGGATCTATAATATATAACATTAAGTATCCTGTTTTTTTCTTATTTTGTTCTTTATTTCTTTGTTATTTATAGCACTTTGTGTACTGTATATTGTTCTAGCTAGTTTCACTGTGTGTGAGGTATTAACTGGAAATTGTCCACTTTTATTAAGCATCTGTTGGGTTGTTTGTTTCTGATAACTTGCAGTTAAACTCTTTTTCTAGAGGCTCCTTTAGCTGTTTAAAACTTTCATTTAAAGGCTCACTGCTGCTTTTCTGCTGTGAGAAACATTTCTGCAGTTTGTTTCCCACCCTTCCTCTCTGTTGGTATGGTGTTTTTATAGTTGGTGGCTTTGCAGTTGCCCGCCCCTAGTGTAAATTTGATCTGGGACCCTCCTCCCAGTCTAGTGTCATTACCTCATTCTACCCAGTACAGGGAGAACATTTGAGAAGGCCAATCAGCTTAGTGTCTGCTACTCCTTTCTCTCTTTCCACTACAAAAAAAAAAATTTCTAAGCTTGTTTCCTGCCTTTCCTGTGGGTAGTCTAGCCTGGATATAGATTTGCTGTGTCCAGGACTATTTGTAGGCATCTAGGCCCCCAAGCCTTTCTGTGTTGGAGGGAAGCCTTCTAGCTTAATTTTGTTTCTTAGAACTAGCCAGTTTTTTGTTTCAGCACTTGTTCAGAACTTATTGTAAGCACTAAATAAGCTACAAATTACTACAGCACTCAACTTTCCTCACTGTCTAGAGGAAAACAGTTTCTAGTACTTAACAAATAAGCACCTATTCAGGCATGTCTAAGGGTCAGCTCCCGGAATTTTCTCCTGTCTACCTGATGAATCTGGGCATCTTGGGGCAATGCAGTAATTGCCTCATGCACACAGACAACCCTCTCCTCCTACCACCCAACACTACAACTTGTGAGAGATACACTTATATAGCCAAACTGGAAGCAAAGCTCTCTTCACCCAAGACTGGACTAGACAGTCAAGAGGACAAGGTAAACACTTGCACCACACCACACTCAGCACATAGTCCCTCAAAACCTACACCACAAAAACGCACACATAGAAACACAAAACACACACCTACATTCAAGGAGGCTCTCAGTAAAAACCTGCCCAAGCAGCAGAGACCTCGAAAGCAGAAACACAAGCAACCTCCATCCCCCAACACAACCCAAATGACACATAGTCCACAAACTCAGTGTGCCACTCAACCACAGCCCATAAGGCATACCAACGTACCCAACACTCTAGTCATAGGTGACTGTATAGTCAGGCACACTGATGTTCCACTCACCAGGCTAAACAAGGAGAAAGTTACCATCAGCTGCCTGTCGGGTGCCAGGATCTGCCACATAACGCATGCACTCAGGTCACTCCACAGCAAGTACAAATATGACTCTGTCATTGTCCATGTTGGTGTGAATGGCCTGAGATGTACCTCCTTGGACTACATGAAAAGGGACATGGAGGAGCTGTCCGATCTTGTAGCCCAGGCAGGTATGACCCTAGCCCTGAGTAGCATCCTGCCATCACCCAGAATGATACCACAGTACAAGGACAAAATGATTGACTTCAACAATTGGCTAAGCTTCTGGTGTCATTCTAAGGGGATCTGGTATTTGTCTGCCTGGGATGACATGATCGACAAGCCACGGTGCTTTGCCAGAGATGGCCTGCACCTGTCGTCCCTGGGATTCCGGATACTGGCTAAGGCTCTAGCCACCCCTATAGTGCCTTTTTTAGGCAAGGTTCAAATGAAAAATTCACCACCCTAACAGGTACAGGCAAGAAGAATCTGAGGGTATTGCTACTCAATGCTAGAAGTCTTAAACTCAAAGTGCACTCTCTCGAGAAACTCCTTAAAATGGAGAACATCGACATCTGTGCAGTGACAGAGACCTGGTTCAAGGCTTCAGAGAGTACCCTGCATTACCAGGCTATAATTCATACCACACCTTTCAGCCACCTAACCTGGACCGAAACACTAAAGGCGGAGGCGTGTCCATATTCATTAAGGATATCCACACCTCCAGGCTAGTTGCTCAGCATAATGCATCCGAAATTATCCAAGTGCAACTAACTCTGGGCAAGACCGCAATCCAAATTGTAGCTTGCTACAGATCCCCCACCATGTCCCAGGATTCCCACTCCTCATTTCTTCATACACTAGAAAGTATTAGAGTACAACCTAACACCCTAATAATGGGCGATTTCAACTACCCTACCATTAACTGGGAAAACTACTCATGTACCAACTCTTGTGCTCAACGTTTGATGGAATTCATAAATTCCAATGCCATGGATCAACTTATCCACACCCCCACCAGGGGCAGAAATATCCTAGACCTGGTTATTACCAACATGGGCAACTGGTGCTCCACACCAGAGGTCAATTCCTCGTTGTTCAGATCCGACCAGAAGCTAATCACCCTAGACATCCACATCCCTCCCCCACCCCCCATTAGGGAAACCACAGTAAAAAATTTCTCCAAAGCCAACTTCACACTTCTTAAGACAGAAGTGGCAAATGTCACGACACCCATGCTGACGGACAATAGAGGTATGACTGCTGAGTCCTACACAAATGCACTTTATAAGCACTTACACGAGTGCATGGATCATGCAATCCCTAACAGAACCAAGATGCTATCCTCCAAAAAAGGAAGCCAATCTGGTGGTCCTCTACCATAAACAAACTGTACAACAGAAGAAAGAAACTGTTGCAAAAAAGTGTAAAATTCCATGATTGGAGAAACTCCCTGGTCAGCGTCAGTAAGAAGCTGAGATCCCTCATAAAATCCTCCAAAGCTAGTTATGAAAACAAAATCGCCACTGACTCTAAAGAAAACCAAAAACCATTCTATAGCTATGTCAAGAACCTCAATGGCAACACTCAGATCTGCTCTGAGTTACAGCACAATGGCACTAAGTATACAGAACCAACTGATATTGCCAACATCCTGGCAGATAAGTTCAGTGCTAACTTTACCCCTCTGTCATCCCCTAAAGGGCTCATCTCTATTCCAGAAGAATGCAAAGTTCCTGTAATCACAGCTGCACAGGTAAAAGCACACTATCCAAAGCCAAGAACACAGCATCCATGGGACCTGATGACATCCCAGGCTGTGTTCTACATGAACTAAAGAACGAACTGGCACCCCACCTAAGTACCATGTTCAATCATAGCCTCACCTCAGGCTATGTGCCCACTGAATGGTGCACAGCAACAGTTATCCCACTCCACAAAGGGGGAGCCACCACAGACCCCGGAAACTACCGCCCCATTAGCCTAACGAGCCTGTTCTGCAAAGCTATGGAGTGTATCATCATGGAACTTATAAATAATAACATTGGTAATCTCCAAACTCAGGACCCCACCCAGTTCGGGTTTGTAAAAGGCAGATCATGTCTCCTAAACCTGATAGACTTCTTTGAAGCAGTCACCAAAGCCGTAGATGAGGGTAAGGTGGTTCACACAGCCTATCTAGATCTCACCAAGGCTTTTGACACCATACCCCACTCTGGAATTATAGATAAACTCACTAAACTAGGTATAAATCCCTATGTCACAAGATGGGTTGCCAACTGGCTCACTGACAGAACCCACACTGTGAAAGTAGCAGACTCCAAATCCAACTTCAGACCAGTGACAAGTGGAGTACCACAGGATTCAGTTCTGGGTCCTCTCCTGTTTGGTATCTACTTCTCTGAAGTACAGGCCAACACAGAAGGTCTTTGGCTAATGAAGTTCGCAGATGACTGCAAACTAGGAGCCATAATCAAAACTCCAAAAGATGTGGACATCCTACAAAAGGGCCTCGCTGAGACAGATGCCTGGTGTCAAAGCCATGGCCTCAAGCTCAATGCCAAAAAAGTGCATTGTCATCCCTTTTGGTAAAAACTCAGTACCCATGAACTGCCACATAGGTGATAGTCTACTTAACACCGAAAGTGTGATAAGAGACCTTGGGACACAGGTGGACAGTAGTCCCTCCTTTGATAATCACATCGCCACAGTAGTCAGGAAATCCTTCTATGTGGCACACCTCATCACAAAAGGTTTCTCATCCAGGAAAAAAGAGGTCATTGTTCCCCACAACTCATCACTCATTAGACCCATTATAGAGTACAATGCCCCTTTTGGTATGTACCTCACAAGACAACTACAACAACTGGAAAGGCAACAGAAATACCTCACAAAGAGGATTACCGGCCTCAAAGAGATGCCCTATGCAGACCGTCTCAAAAAACTGCAGCTTTACTCCATTGCATATCGCCTACTCAGAGGCGATCTCTGCCTAACACACAAAGCTATGTCAAACCCAGAACGTTTAGACATGCTCCACTTAAAGAAATCCCAATCCCTACGAGCTACATACTCTAGGGACCTAAACCTCGTCACCACAATAAACAGAACATGCTGGAGGGATAGATTTCTGTCCCAGAGACTTCCCATACTCTGGAACAAACTACCTATCTATATCAAACAAAGCTCCTCATTAGCACTCTTCAAGAAAAATCTTGATGATTGGATGGGAGATAGGAAATTCACCCCGGGGATCACTTCTGTGGCTCTGCTCGACAGTGGCACAGGAAAATAATTTTCTTGGGTGGCAAAAGCCAGGGTACATTTGGCTAGGCTTATTTAGGCCCTAGGGCCAATAGCCTAGTACCTACCTATGAACCTATGAACCTATGAACCTATGAACTCATCGACAAACAAGCACAGCAAACCACAGGAAATTAATTCAAACCCATAGAAGTAGGGGGCTACGCCAACCACACCCCCATGGTGGGAGGCTGTGCCCCCCATACACCCCTAACTAATTATACCAACTCTGAAATCACACTGTAGTGGAGAAAAAGGCAAACTCCCATATATTGGCTGATCGGTTACTTTCCCTGGGTAAATTCTCGGTGTTATGAAGAGTTGAAGAACTGGAGATTCACTGTTTTCATCTTGATGTTCTCATCTTCGATAATGTGGGATTTTGATATCAGGTAGACCCCTACCCATATTCCCGGGTTCCTAAATTAATTAACAGTTTCAGTCACTGTGTTCTGTATTAAATATTCACCCTTAAATATATGTCTTCCAAATATCATATGTTTAGTTTTGATATATGTATAAGCATATTTTTCTCCTGTGCCCATATGGTCAATGTAGTCATGTTCTTTTGCAGACATGCCCTATCTGTAACATGTGCAATCAATTTACCCATTTTTAGATCATATACATACAAACTGTTAAACACCTCAGATGAATCAGATAGATATGAAAGATATACGGGTGAAGTTAATAAAGCCTACACAGACTTTTTTTCCATGTAGGCATTGTGGCACACTGCTTACATGAAAGTAAGTAGGTGTGCAATCCATTAAACCGAGCTGGGCGGCTTGTATGCACCTACACAGAAGGATCCGTGGCATGAAAATCACCTGATAAATAGGTGAACTGTATGCAAATGAGGGAGGTAGAGCAATCAAGGAAGCAGATAGGCAGGTCTGCAGACCCCATTTTGGTGTCCATAGTGTCCATAGTGTACATGGAAAAATTCAGTGTACAGGTTGTAAATAAAACAACAGGGGTCATAAAAGGGCAGGTAGATGGGAAGAAATAGCATAGCAGATGACAGAAATATGCAAAACTATCCACCGTGTGTCCAAAACCTTATGGAAAATAATGGAAAATAATTTTATTTTTTTTAATAATCTGGGTATGTTTGTGCAGTGTGCCACAGTGCGCAAACATACCGTTATGAAAAAAATTTTAAATTCTAAAAGTGGAATTTAGTAGCATGTGACAGTAATGGACCCTGTGTGGAGTATCTACAATGGTGGAATGGTTCTGTTGCTAAAGAGACAGTGCCTGAAACTGTGTTGTTTCCAGGTTGCGTGCACGGATCCCTATGCAAATCAGCTTGAGTTACTGAATAGCATAAATGGGTATCCATGTCCACAGATCCCATCTTTGTAGGTATAGAACCATGTTGCTGTCCACAGAAGAGGTATCGGACTGCAAAGGGGAGGGTGTCTGAGGACTTGTAAGCTCACTGGAGCTCAGCAGCACCTGTTTTGCATGGTGCACCACTCTGCTGAGCAGTGGGGTGTGTACAGTGTCTGCTAAGCTTTGTTTACCTTTCGGGCATGTGTTTCACCAGGTATGAGTGTGTTTGCATGACATGCTTCCATGCTGATCTGACCTTTTATGGGGGCATGCACACTGACTGCTATGCACTGAATACTGAATACCTTTGTGATGCATTTTTTTTGTGCGGTGCGCCCCAGTGCTTAGTGAAGAAGGCTGTCAAAAAAAAGTTGGCTGAGAAAGGCAATATCTTAATTTCTGATGTGTCCTGTTGCACTTAAGCTAGGGCCATTAACAGTCCTTAATAATGTACTTGGCAGGTGGAATTCAATATAGGTAGCCAATCACACATGCTGCACCTAGTGCAAAACACTATAAAGGTTGCATACACCCTACAATCTGATTTCACCCCAATACTCTGCACCAGTGGAGTACAGACTTGAGAGTTTTAACTGAAGGAATGCTAGTGCCTGCTACAGGTCTGCTACATATATATGTGTTAGATGGTGAGGTCAGTGCTGCTGTTGCTGATGATGATGACTATAGGCCTAGACTGACAAGGAGAAGAGTGGTCAGGCCCAGCATAGCCTTCCAGGAGCTACAAGAGCTGGAGATTGTAGAGTGCTACAGGGTGGACAGGGACATACTACAAGAACTCACCGAGCTCTGTTAACCCCAACTCAGACACAGAGCCAACAGAATGGAACCCATTCCAGTGGAAACAAAGGTATGTCTAGCTCTTAGGATACTAGCTACATGTACCTTCCAAAGACCAACTAGGGACATGATGGGGGTCTCACAGGCATCAGCATCCAGGGTACTCCAACAGTTCTTGGATGCAATGCTACCACATGCTCCATAATATACACTAGGCCACATGGGTGAAAAGTCCACTCCATTATTAAAGTGAGATGGAAAACGGAGGGGTCACATGACAGTTGCACAACTGTCTATGCCAGCAGACCATGGGGTGGTTGTGCTCCACCACCAACACATCAGTGTACCTATACAACTGCTGTAACAGTAAATCTGCAATGATATATCAGCAGACCAGCTAATTCCAGGGCTGTGACATAGAACCTGGCCACACATTCTATATCTGACATAATGTAGGGGTTGAAATTTATGTCTGTATGCTGTTGTTTGTGTGATGAATGACAGATGCCTGTCTAGCAGCTGTGTAATTCGGTAGGTTAGGAACATTAGTATAGGTGGTGGTGTTGATGGCTTGAATCTGGCAGTATCCACATCTTTTGCATGTGAGGTAGTTGTATGGTGGTGTCCTCACAGACTGTCATACCCCTCAATCTGTAACTGCAAGAAGGCTGGACAAAGTTGGAGAGAATTGGGGGACAAAGGGTCAAAACTAGAGATAGACATTCAGATGATCTGATTCACCTAGATGTTGTCTAGTATGAAAGCACGTTGAATCAGTACAGCATATCTGAAGGATATAAAGTCCAGTATTCATATGTTTGTCGGCAGTTAGTACTATTCACTAACTGCCTTATACAACATTTTACTGGAACACCACAAATATATGAGGAACAGGCCAGATACATGGGGCGAAATAGGTTCATAGGTTCATAGGTTGGTACTAGGCTATCAGCCTTAGGGCCTATACAAGCCTAGCCATAACAATTCCCTGGCTATTTCTTCCCACATTATTTACTTTCCTGGACCCCTGTCTAGCAGGGCGACTGACGTGATCCCTGGGGTGAATTTCCTTTCTCCCATCCAATCGTCAAGGTTCCTCTTGAAGAGGTCCAAAGAGGCACTCTGCTTGACATGTATGGGCAATCTATTCCAGAGTCTGGGGAGTCTCTGGGACAGGAACCTATCCCTCCAGCATGTTTTGTTTATTGTGATGACAAGGTTTAGATCCCTGGAGCGTGTAGCTCTGAGGGATTGGGATTTCTTTAAGTGTAGCATGCCCAACAGCTCTGGGTTTGACATGGCCTTGTATGTTAAGCAGAGATCGCCTCTGAGTAGATGATATGCGACAGAGTATAGCTGGAGTTTTTAAGGCGGTCAGCATAGGGCATCTGCTTTAGGCCTGTGATTCTTTTAGTGAGGTATTTCTGAGGCCTTTCCAGTTGTTGCAGATGTCTTGAGAGGTACATACCAAATGGGGCGTTGTATTCTATAATGGGTCTAATGAGGGATGAGTACAGTGGGACAATAACCTCCTTTTTTCTGGATGAAAAGCCCTTCGTGATGAGGTGTGCCACATAGAAGGATTTCCTGACTGTTGTGGTGATGTGGTTATCAAAGGTGAGACCACTGTCCACCTGTGTCCCTAAGTCTCTTATCACACTTTCTGTGTTTAGTGTACTGCCACCTATATGGTAATTCATGGATACATGTTTTTCCCAAAGGGGATAACAATACATTTCTTGGCATTGAGCTTGAGCCCATGGCTCTGGCACCAAGCATCTGTTTCTGTAAGGCCCTTTGTAGAGTATCCACATCATTTGGGATTCAATAATGGCTCCCAGTTTGCAGTCATCTGCAAACTTTGTTAGCCAGAGTCCCTTAGTGTTGACCTGTACTTCAGAGAAGTAGATGCCAAACAAGAGCGCCCCAGGACTGAACCCTGAGGTACTCCACTTGTCACTTGTCTGGAGCTGGATTTGGAGTCGGCTACTTTTACAGTGTGGGTTCTATCAGTAAGCCATTTAGCAACCCATTGGGTGACATAGGGATTAATGCCCAACTTAGTAAGTTTATCTATGATTCCAGAGTCGGGGATGGTGTCAAAGGCCTTGGCAAGGTCTAGATAGGCTGTGTGGACCACCTTACCCTTGTCCATGGCTCTGGAGACTGATTCAAAGAAGTCAATCAGGTTCAGGAGACAAGATCGGCCCTTCACAAACCCAAACTGGGTGGGGTCCAGTGTTTGAAGGTTGCCAATGTCTTTGTTTATAAGTTCCATGATAATACGCTCCACGGCCTTGCAGATAAGGCTTGTCAGACTGATGGGACGGTAGTTTCCGGGATCCAAGGTGGATCCCCCCTTGTGGATTGAGATAACTGTAGCTCTGCGCCACTCAGTGGGCACGAAACCTGAGGTGAGGCTATGATTAAACATGACACTTAGGTGAGGTGCCAGTTCATATTGTAGTTCATGTAGTACACAGCCCGGGATGTCATCTGGTCCCATGGATGCTGTATTCTTGGCTTTAGAGAGTGTGTTTTGTACCTGTGTGGCCGTTATTACTGAAATTTGGCAATCTTCCGGTATTGAGATGGGCCATTTAGGGGTGAGAGGGGGGTGAAGTTGGCACTGAATCGATCTGCCAGGATATTGGCAATATCCTTCAGATCAGTATATTTAATGCCATTCTGTTTTAGCTCAGAGCAGATCTGAGCATTGCCATTTAGATTCTTGACATAGTTATAGAATGTGTTGTGGTTGTCTTTGGAATCTTTGGCAATTTTATTTTCGTAACTAGCTTTGGAGGATTTTATGAGGCATCTCAGTTTCTTACTGAGGCTAGTAAGGGAGTTTTTTGCATCCTGGGATTTTCCTCTTTTCTGCAAAAGTTTCTTCCTTTTGTTGTAAAGTTTGTTTATGGCAGGGGACCACCAGATTGGCTTCCTTTTTTGGATGAGAGCATTTTGGTTCTATTTGGGATGGCACGATTCATGCATGAGTGGATGTGCTCGTACAGTGCCTTAGTGTAGGATTCAGCAGTTGAACTTTCAGTTCCCATCTGCATGGGTGTCATGAAGTTTGTCACTTCTGACTTGAGTAGCATGAAGTTGGCTTTGGTGAAGTATTTTTATGGTCGTTTCTTTACTGGGGGTGGGGTGGGATGTGGATGTTAAGGGTGATTAGCTTATGGTCAGACCTGACTAACGAGGGGTGACCATAGGTATGGAGCATTGATTTCCCATGTTGGTAATGACCAGGTCTAGGATATTGGAGCCCCTGGTGGGACTATGGATTAGTTGATCCAGGGCGTTGGAATTTATGAATTCCAAGAACCGTTGCACAAAGGTGTTGGGACATGAGTAGTTTTCCCAGTTAATGGCAGGGTAGTTAAAATCACCCAGTATTAGGGTGTTTGGTTCTATCTTAATATTTTCCAGTATGTTTAGAAAGGTGTAGTGAGAATCTTGGGGTATGGTGGGGGATCTGTAGCAAGCTACAATTTGGATTGCAGTCTTACCTAGTGTTAGTTGCACTTGGAGAATTTCAGACACATTGTGTTGGGCAGCTAGCCTGGTGGTGTGAATATCCTTGGTGAATATTGACACTCCTCCACCTTTAGTGTTTCGGTCCTGGATTGGTGGCCGAAAAGTGTGGTAAGAGTTGTAGCCTGGTATTGCAGGGGTGCTCTCTGGAGCCTTGAACCAGGTCTCAGTTACTGCACAGATATCGATGTTCTCCATTTTTAGGAGTGCCTCGAGAGAGTGCATTTTGAGGTTTAGACTTCTAGCATTGAGTAGCATTACCTTCAGATTTTGCATGGACATTATGACAAAACATGTACAGTGAGAGGCATACCTCTCAACTGTATGGATTTTCGTAGAATGTCCAGAGTTTTGCCTCATATATTTGGTCCATTTTCATAAAATTGTGGTTTTCTAGCAAATTAGTGACAAATCATTAAAGGCTGAAGTTAGAAAATAATGACAAGCATTTGAGTTTCAGACATCATACCCTTCAGAAAATCCATGCTAAAGCAGAACCTGTTATTCTATCACATTTCTAAGTTTGTAAGTGCAGTATTAGAAAGTTGTCCCTATTTTTGGGTTTTTATCCCACTTTTATTAATGGCTTTGTCCAGATTTCTTGCTGTAAGAAGTTGAGGTGTATGGTGACAGGTATGCAGACTGTCACCCTGTATGAGCATTACAGCACACAAATGGGGAATGCCATTGACAACATCAGGAAAGTGCTGTACTGTGGAAACAGGTGCAGCTGCCAATGTCTGTAGCAAACAAAATCCCAGCCTGGAGTGCAGGTAGCTCTGGCCTGGAGTCACCTTGTAAGTACTGACAGTCCCCCTGGGCATGCTCATACACTTAGCCAACTTGAGTGCAATTATGTTGCCTCTTCCTCACAAAGACCTGCTATGTGGTAATACATCTATACATGCAGACAACTACCTCTACATACCTGTCTGACCTTATCCCCCTCCCACATGCATAGTGTATCTATCAGTATGTACCCCATATAAATATAATACCGATATATGTATATATATATATATATATATATATATATATATATATATATAGGTATATATATTACAATGATACATAGAATCTCGACATATATCTACAGAAGTCATATACATAACGTACACACACAGCACCATTTATAGAGCCATCCCTGTTATACACATTTGTATGCATGTATATATATATATATATATATATATATATATATATATATATATATATATATATATATATATATGTTGGGGATGTATGGATTTCCCCACATATCATTGGAATGCTGAGGTTATCTGCAATCACACATCAAAACAGTTGCCAAAAAGAACCAAGCCAAAATGACAGTACATAATCCACTCACCCACAGACCCCTCTGCCTGTGGAATTTCACGTTGTAGGCAGACACAAGTGAGCAGGTGTTCTACTCTACAATGGTTCAACGCATGCCTTGGACAGGCCACATTGTTCCTGGCCACATGTTTGCCTGTCTAACTGCAACCAGCCACATATGGGCATACTGCTAATTGTACACACATAGCAGGGATAGTGACAGGTACTTGACTCCTAGGATACTAGATGCAATAACAGTACCAAGCAATATCACTCTGCAGGCCACACATGCTGTCTAACACAAGGCTACTTTGTGTACTCCAGAAGTACTGTGCCTGCAATTGCATATACAACAGATGTAAACCGTGACACATTTGATAAGTACAGCGAGCTGTAGTGTGTAATTGTAGATATGTAGGGATTCTAATTTCACATCCGCCAATTGTGTGTGTGTAAATATATTCCCATGCAGCACTACATACAAGCCTGTATGGGCTATCTCTGTTCAATGGTTATACATTTTATTGCCCTGAGACTAGCTGCTGACCTCTATATTGCCCTCCTCTACAAGGTCTGCTGATGTTACCCACTTCAGGAGCTCTGACTGACAACCAAATGTGACATAAACTCCATGGTGCATGCAATAAGTACTGCAAGCAATAGTGTGTAACTGTAGATAGGTAGGGGGTTCTAATCTCACATCAGCCAGCTGTGTGTATGCGTGTATATCTCTCTGCAACGGTTGTACATTTTACGGCCATGTGACTAGCTGCTGGCTTCTACATTTCCCTCCTCTACAAGGACTGCTGAGCTTATATAGGTTATGTCTGTGCAATGGTTATGCATTTTATGGCTGTGTGACTAGCTGCTGGCCTTTATATTGCCCTCTTTTACAAGGCTTGCTGATGTCATCCACCTGGCTGACAATCTAATATCAGATAAACTCTGTGGCGCATGTGATAAGTACAGCAAGCTATAGTCCCATCTCACATCAACCAACTGTGTGTGTGCGTGTGTGTGTGTGTGTGTGTGTGTGTGTGTGTGTGTGTGTGTGTGTGTGTGTGTGTGTGTGTATCTGTAAATATATCCCTGTGCAGCGCTACAGACATGGCCTTATGGGCTATCCCCATGCAATGATTATGCACTTTTTGGCCCTGTGACTAGCTGCTGGCCCTAAATTGCCCTCCTATAGATAATCATAACAGATGACCCCCACCTGTCTGACTCAAACACAGGATATTTGTAGACATGTCAACTCCATCACCACACCTTCTAGATATGTAAGTCCAGATAACCCAGGTAACATGTAGACAGGGTAGCAGACCTTATCACAAAGTATGAATACATGAATACGCTGACTGCCCCCATTGACCCTGATAAACTGTTCAACACATATGCCTCTAGGGTGCCATGCATATATACTGCCTTACCTTGCTGATGTCATATTTCTGCTTTGCTGCCATGCCAACCTGTGCTGCTGTATTGCCACAATTTGTCCATAGTGTATCCCCTAAGACTCCTGGAACAGAAATATACACAGGTCCATGACACAACTGTCAGTCTGTAACACTACCACCAGTCCAACATTGTGCAACAAAGATACACAAAGTGTGATGTGTAGTTATGACACATGCAGTACCTGTTGTGGCCGAAAACAACTGGCATGGCAAAACAATACTGCACTACACAAGTACATGCATCAGACACAGTAGCATTTCCCTGCATCGATGGCACAGATGGCAGGGATGTGGCACAGGTATCATCACATGCACAGGGTGTGGTATGGGGGTGCCAGAGACATAGGCTCTGCTAAGCAGTTGACAGCATTTGTGTGAGTCAGGAGGGATCCAGGTTACATGGGCCATGGAGAAGTGGCGTGTGTGTCTGTAGATGACCTGCATGTGACAGTGGTGTTTGAGAGTGTGCATGTACACAGTCAAGCCCACTTCTGGCTCTACACATGTGCATGTTGCACAGCTGTGGGCTGTACATGGTAGAGTGGACAGTTCACCATCACCAGCAGCAAACACAGGAACTGGCTCTGCCAGGAATAGCACTGGCACCACCATGGTGAAGGTCAGATGCGGTGCTAATACCTGACGGTGACTGCAAAATGCTGGAGCTGTGTCCCCCACAGGACTGCCCATGACCAGATGCCCATGGCCTGCCACATTGTGGTGTGGACAGCATATTTCCCTCTGCAGGGCTGGAGGTACTGCCAGTAGTGGAGCGTGACTGTTTATGGCCATGTGGACTCTCAGCAGATGATGATGTTGCTGACCTACATCCACATGTCTGACTCCCAACTCCAACCAGATTTTCCAGCACAGACAATGTGTGGTCCAAGACAAACACTGTCTCAGTCCACCATCTGTCCACTGCATCAGTGAACTGATCCAAGGTGACCCAATGCGGTGGAAGCAGTCAAGGATGTCAGACTGTGCTGCTTCTATTACCTTAAGCATCCACCTGGTGTTGTGTTCAGAGTGTGCCTGTGCCTCCATGATGACCCGAAACATGCACCGAGTGACCCGAGATGTAACATTTGTGACAGGTGGTGGATGGATAGCAGTCCATCTATGAGCACCCCTTTCAATCCACCTGTGTGGGACCTTGCCAGCTCTCTGGCTATGGTCAGTGTTTACACACACTGATGCCATAGTTGCCACACTGTCCTGTTCAATGTTGCCACCTTCTGACTGTCCAATATCTATGGCCTCTGGGGCCTGGGCATATGTGAGCATACTGACTGTGTGCAGTGACAATGGGGGCAGAAGAGGGATGTCAACTTCTGGGATAGATTCAGCCCCTGACAACCTCACCTGTGCCTCACTATGGCCACCATCATCATCAGATTCCAATGAAACACTAACATCAGATTGTGAGGGGAACAGACTCCAACCCCCCCCCCCAGAGTCACCTGTGGAAACTAAAACAAGACAAGTACATTACTACCTACACTTTTATTTATGGTAATACATAGTCTCATACAAATGAGGACCCACAACTGCATTACCAGTGACAAATCTCATCTCCACTCCCATGCACAACAGACAACCTCGCACCAACAAACACAGACAAGTCAAGCCCTTTATAACATGCACATCAGCCACATCCAGGTAAAGTTGCCAGTACAAGCTGCCTGTAAGGTATGAAATATGACACTATACATGATAGACCTACACATAAAACCTAGTGCACCTATCATCAGTATTATATGTCAGTACTAGTGTCACTGCCTCAGGTATGTAGCATTTCCCTTTTTTGTTTAAACAGGCATCTTGGAGTAATTGCCTCATGTATACCAGGCTGTGTAGCCGCTCATAACTATAAGTTCAGATGTGTCGATGGTCATTCAAATACACAGCTGTGACTAACCCGTCTATAAACCTTAGTTATCTGTTCCAGAATGGATACAAATATTCTACTCTGGCTAAACACATTTGTACATAGGGCAATATGGCAGCCCTTAACTTTCATGGGGTATATATGATCAGTAAAAAGCTGTATCACACTTACCAGGTACTCCACCATGGACTTGGGCCACACCTGATATACCTATGAAAAGGTGTGGGAGAAGTATTGTCAGCACCACCAAATGTTGCAGCACTACAAGGTAATATGTACATATATCCACATGTACAGTGGTGCTGCGGTAGCGTTGTTGCCTCACAGTAAGATGTTGTCCTGTTCGATTCTCAGCTAGAGCGTCTTCTGTGTGGAGACATGCGTGAATGGGCGTACCTTCGTTGAAGGTTGTGCGTCAGGGCTGGCAACTCGGCACGTAAAAATCTACTGCCAATCATTAGCGGACCGGAGTTCCGCTGTGGCGACCCCCTAACCGGGAAAAGCCAAAAGACACAACAACAAGAGTACCTACTGTGATACTGGCTGTATTTCTGACATTCTACTTATGTGTGCACAACTGTATGTAAACCCTAATGCTCCCCCAATGCAGATAGATCTAACACCCACGTACAGGTATGTACAACCTGCCACAATGACTGATACAGTATTACACTGGTGAACACAGTACACTTACCTGGATGCTCCTCTGCTGTGGACACTGTGGCACCCACCTCTCCTCTCTTGGTTTTTGAATATTAACTAAAACATTGTCTTCACCCATAGTGCCTTTTTTTTAGGCAATGCCAAACTGAAAGTACTTCTGACATAGCAAATCAAAACCAAGAAAATCTAAAGGTATTACTGCTCAGTGCTAGGAGCATAAACAAAAAACTCCATTCCCTGGAAGCTCCCTTTACCCTACAAAATGCTGATGTCTGTGCGGTCTCAGAGAAGTGGGTTAAAGCCACAGACAGCATACCAACAGTGCAGAGTTATAATGTCTTCCACACATTTAGACCAGCTACTTCACAGGCCGGGACTAAAGGTGGAGGTGTCTCTATTTACATCAAAAATAAATATACTTCAAGGCTGGTCAAACAGGACAATGCACTTGAGCTGCTCCATGTTCAAATCACCACAGAGAAAACCCAATACCACTTCCTTGAAAGTTATTGGTCCCCCTCTATGATGCAGGAAACCCATACCATGTATTTGAACTTATTAGAAACACTAACCATCCAACCCAATACCATATTCATGGGTGACTTTAATTACCCACTATTAACTGTGAATCCTATATGACATCAAATGTACATGCACAGAGATTTCTGGATTTTGTGAACACAAACTCCCTGGACCAGATAGTCAGTACACCAACCAGGGGTGCAACCATACTGGATCTGGTCCTCACTAATACTTGAGAGTGCTGCACACCCCCTACTGTAATGCCTTCCCTGGTAAGGTCAGACCACAAAATGGTCTCCTTTGAAGTAAAAATAAAACATGGACCCCCAGCTAAACCGGGGATATTCAGGAACTATTCTAAGGCTAACCTCCTGCTATTAAGTGAGAACCTGCCAAAGTTTCAAGCCTCTATAAACCCTGAGAACACTTCTGCCTATGCAGAACTGTTCACTGAAACCCTGTACAAGCATGTTAATAGCTGTATAGAGGCAGCTGTACCCACCAAGAAGAAGTACAGAACTAACTCAAAAAACAAGCCACCCTGGTGGACTCACAAAATCAATCAGATGTATAACAGGAGGAATAAAATCATGGCAAAAAGTAGGAGGTGCAGCACCCAGCAGGATAAAGGCGCTCTAATTAAATTAAATAAACAACTCAGAGGACAAGGCCAAATTTGAGGTAAGTTTGACCTCCCAGGCCAAGGACAGCCACAAAGCATTCTTTAGCTATGTCTGCAACCTCAAAGGCAATACACAATTGTGTGCAAAGCTCATTGTAAATGGAACTACCTATACTGAGCCGGAAGATATAGTAAACCTCCTGGCTGATAAATTCAGCTCTAACTTTACTCTCCTCTCCCCCTCAACCTTCCTATAGGAAATATCATCAAATATAACTCCCCCTGCTATCACTAGGGAACAGGTTCTTAATGCTCTCTCTAAGACCAATAACACTGCATCAATGGGCCCAGACAATATCTCAGAATGCCTTCTAAATAGCATGAAACATGACCTATCAGGGCCTCTGGAATTACTATTTAACTGTAGCCTCCAAACAGGCTTTGGGCCTCATGAATGGAGAAAGGCAACAGTCATCCCTCTGCACAAAGGTGGGCCATCTACAGACCCTGGAAACTACAACAAAAGTCTCACTAGTCTTATATGTAAAGCCATAGAAAGAATTATCATGGAGATGATCAGTAGAGATATAGTAAACCTACAGACACTGGACACAACCCAGTTTGGTTTCAGAAAGGGCAGATCATGCCTACTCAACCTGGTGGACTTCTTTGAAAAGGTCACCAAAGCAATGGATGAGGGCAAAATCATTCACACTACCTACCTTGACCTAGCCAAGGCATTTGACACAATACCTCTCTCAGGCATTGTTGGCAAACTGAAGAGGTTAGGTACAAACCTGTATGTCACCCAGGGGATAGCCAACTGGCTAACAGACAGGACCCAGGAAGTTAAAATTGGGGTGTCGACCTCCACAAAGAGGCGAGTCACAAGTGGAGTCCCTCAGAGATCAATCCTTGGACTGCTCCTTTTTGGCATTTACTTCTCAGAAGTCAAGGCCAATGGCAGTGGTCTCTGGCTGACTAAATTTGCAGATGATTGCAAATTAGGAGCTGTCATTGAATCTCAGACTGACACAAATGTTCTCCAGGAGTGGCTGATACAGACAAACAACTAGTGTCAGAGTCATGGACTAAAGCTAAATGCCAAGAAATGCATAATAGTATTCTTTGGGAAGCCATCCATCCCTGGTAACTGCCATACAGACAACACACCCCTTAGGTTGACCCAGTAGTCAGGGACTTAGGGACACACATAGATAGTAATCTAGCCTTTGATTATCATGTGCTTACAGTGGTAAGGAAATCATTCTACATTGCTCAAGTTATAGACAAAGGGATGGCATCTAAGTCGAAGGAAGTCATTGTTCCCCTGTATTCAGCATTCATCAGACCTGTCATTGAGTACAATGCCCCCTTTGGTATGTACATACAGAGGTTACTCACTAAAAGAATACAGGGCATAACAATATGTCCTATGCATACCGCCTTAAGGCCCTATCCCTGTATTCTGTCTCCTACAGGCTTTTGAGGGGAGATCTATGCCTGGCATTAGAGCATTGTCAGATCCCAGTCTGATGGACCTCCTGCATATCCACAAAACAAACAGTACCAGAATTACCCATTCTAAAGACTTAAACCTTGCCTGTGATATAAATAGGACCTGCTGGAGACATAGGTATGTATCACAGAGACTTCCCCATCTTTGGAACAGGCTCCCCATCCATGGAAAGCAGAGTTCCTTCCTAATCCAATTCAAGTGCAACTTGGACAATTGGATGGAACACCAGAAATTCATCCCTGGTTTAGCACTTATGTCTTTGATGCAAATAAGTAACCTGTAAATGGTCCATCTCCCAGGACCATGCTTACACTTATCAAGGGTATCAGAACTTGTCAGAGATTTGGGATGCATGGCTAGGCTTAAAAAGGCCCTTGTGGTCATTAGCCTAGTAAACACCTATGAACCTATGAACCTATGGATGTCTGGGAGCTGTTGTGTGTTCCTAGTTTTGCCAAGAATTCTTCTGTGGCTTTGATTGGATGTTCTGTCACAGCCTTTCATCGGTGGTGGCACAATCCCTGACAACATCAGCTGCCCTTCATCGTGCAGCATTCAGCATGTCTGTGGCCCGGTGTCATGCCTGCTCATAGATCCTGTCCGGTCAGCCAATCTGATTGACATCCCACACAAGGTCTGCCCATAATGCTACCTGCTGCTCCCGATTATGCTTCCCCCTGGACAACAAGAGCCGATGGTGCTGTCTCAGTACAGTGATTAACATGTCATTCTCTGCCTCTGAGAAGGGGGCATATCTTCCACAGTACATGTTTCCTGAAAGACAATAAAAGGGGAACATATTACAAGACCAGATACACGGAGATCCACTATGTACAGACACAGCACACCCATAATGACCTGCACTATCCACTGCTCCCTTCACACGTCATACCCCACAGTCTGGCAACACTCTACATTTGTGGATACCACCAAGACAGTAGCAATACCGGGGTATGTCCCTGGGTACCATAACAGATTCTGCTGTATGTTCCAACACCCAGCAGTGTAGTCCCCTGTGGTGTAACCCTATGGGCAAACTCCCACTAGTATGTCATATGGTCACTACCAGAAAATTAATAGTGTGCTATTACAACTGTATGGGGACAGTCCAGACACACCAGTGCGCCACAATGACTGAAAACAATGCAAACCTGCTGTAGTATATGTACCCTGTAGGCATCTTACCTCTCATCTATACATATGTTTGCAGAATGTCAGGATGTTTGCCTTATAGTTGTGGTCATTTTCACATAAACTTGTGGATCTCTTACAAACATATAAACACTGTCAATGAATTTGGGCCTTTGTCCTCCCATAAATGATGGCTTTGTCCTGGTTTCATGCTGCTAGAGGTTGACAGGTGGGTTAGGCATAGCCGTCAACCAAACAGGGACATATGTCAACAGAAACAGGGGTTTAGCCAGAGTACATCAGGGACATTCAGGGACATTTTTAAAATGTTAGAACTATGTATGTGAGATGGTGACAGAATGAGAGGATGAATTAGTGTACATTGTTTGGCATTACAGGAGTGCACACCCTTACTCATTGTCACTACGGATTATGTGTAATCCACTAGCTTTCCTACAACAGCCACCCATTGCAGGAGGGATTGACAGGGACAGAGCTCAGATGTGATTAAAATTCAGGGACAGTTGAGAGGCATGCCTGTAAGTATAGGACAACAGAGTATCAGTGACATGTCATTACCATAGATCTAAGACAGACTTACTGTTGTAATCTCTATTCCCCATTTCTCCATCCTCCCATCCACATCCTGATATATGGAGAAATCTAATACATACTTCCTGGAGTCCAATACTCCTTTTTTGAACTTTGCTTCTGGTATACATTTGGAAATCTGATCTCCATGTGAATTGAGTCTCATACAGAGCTCTTCCCCATAAGCAGCTGCATGCCTTTTTAAGGTACTGTTCATTAGCAGATAATTACCTTAGAATTGCTAATTACAGCCCAAACAACTGAATTGCACTATCATTGGCCAATGACATGCTACCACAGCGCAATATATAAGGCCTTCATGTAGACCTGGGCTCCTTTCTTAGTTGTTAAGATGGACATCACTGAGGTGTGGAGAGTACAGCATTACAGAGTGTAGGTACCATAACTATCAACTGTAGAAATTTGTGGAGTATGTCCACAGTTTTGCCTCATATGTGTGGTCAGTGTGCTATGACATTGTAGTCATCTGGCTGTTCACTGTAAAACATTGTGGGTTCATAGGTTCATAGGTAGGTACTAGGCTATTGGCCCTAAGGCCTATATAACCCTAGCCAAAAGGTACCCTGGCTTTCGCCACCCAAGAAAATTATTTTCCTGTGCCACTGTCAAGCAGAGCCACAGGAGTGATCCCCGGGGTGAAATTCCTATCTACCATCCAATCATCAAGATTTTTCTTGAAGACTACTAATGAGGAGCTGTTTGATATAGATAGGTAGTTTGTTCCAGAGTATGGGAAGTCCCTGGGACAGGAATCTATATGTGCACATATACACGCTGTGAGAAACATTTCTACATCCATCAGTATGTGCATGGCTTTATATGGCTGTATTTCTGCACCAATGTCCCAGTTGTACCTGTACTTTGCCATTGTTGCCTTAGCAGGTGTCTTTCTACAAGTTGCTGATAAAAGGGCACATATATCTGCTATCACAGGTCTCACTTGCACCCATTATTATGTTTATGGCTGTCTACTGGTGTATTATTGCACAAGAGTTCAGAGGCACACTCCCATTTTTCCCATCAGTTTTTCCTTCAGTTACATGCCTAATGGCTGTAAGTGGCAATCAGCATGTTTTGCTGAAAATACCTATTTTACATTTGATCTGTGTGGTGTGCTGAGTTAATGCAGTGGGCTGTAGGTGAGAGGGGCCTGGCTTCGAAACTTCGTATAGGTGTTCATTTTGTACATGTGTCTAACAATGTAATAAACATATTTAATCATTAAAGCTCATTTAAGCTTAGCTAAGTGAAGCAGTGCAGCACTTAGCTCCATGCAAATCCCTGCTAAAAAAAAATTATAAAGAAAAGAAATAGGGGGTGATAGGAAAGTGGTAAAACTAGAGCAATCGGGGGGGGGACATAGTGAAAGGCAGTTAGGGATGTGCCGAAAGGGTGTAAGGCAGACCCATAGCTATCCATATCTTGGACAGCAACAGCTGTACATTTTGACAGATTTTTGTAAATGAAATTGGAATCTCAAACCCCAGAGAGAGGGGAGAGGACAACATAACTGTGTTGTCAAGCCAATTAGACCAGATTATTGGTGTCCAGTGGATACTTGTGCTACATGGAGAGCTATGTATGGGGCATTCGGTTTTTTTGAGGATAGAAGCCCATTTTTTTAAGGGGAAAGTGGAATGTAGGGGAAGGGACATAGGTACATGTGGGGAGGTAAGTTGGGTAGGAGAGGATGTGTTTGCAGGCAGATAAGACAGCAGGCAGGGGTGGTGTGTGACACATGATGGGGGTTAACACCTTGGATGGGGAGGGTGTTGTGGAACCAAGTCACACATCCCTCCAGATGGCAGGAATGTGACTCACGTCCCCACCCATGGGACAGTCAACACTGCTCCTTCACTCCCCTAAGGATGGCTGTGCTGGAGGCTGGGCAGTAGGGCGAGCCTGCCCCACCAAGTTGGGCAGCGTGCTTTCAATCTGGTGCAGGTTGCGTTCATAGCTCCGATGAACAATCCTGGGCACCATGACTGGCAGTTTATCCTGGATGACTGCAGCCCCAAAGCCACTGCTCCCAAGGGGGGGGCTGGGCCCTGTCCCTTGAGGCAGTTCCACCTGACACCACAGGTGGTGCAGGGGCAGTGGAGGGGGCACCACTGGCCTGAGTCCCAAATGTGCTAGGACCCAATGTCATGGCCAGTTGAGGCAAGGTAGGTGGATCACCAGGAACTGGCCTTTCCCAGTGTGCTTTGGTAATGGATTTATAGCAATAAGTAACTTACACTGTAATAACAGCATGGCAGAACATTGGAAATAACACAATTACATTTCAATGCAAATTATGTGAAACACAAGAATACATAACAGAACAGTCAGTATAACAGCATGCCAGTAACAGTTACAACATAAGGCCAACAAAATAGGTAATTTAACAAGATATGTTAATATGCATCCATTATAACACATAATAACACATGCCCCCAAAAAAACAATTAATATAGCAACATATGTTAATAGTAAACCATAACCAATGAATAACAGTAATAAATAAATGAAAATAAGGGGTGGGGAGGGAGAGAAAATCAGTCCATTAGTAACACTGATGCCTACTTTCTTGACAACAGTACTACTATCTACTCTGCGGGTCTGTATCTTCTTTACATTTACAGTGAGTACAAGTCTCCTGTAGCTGATGTAGCATGTACATACCTCTCAAGCTATATGCATGGGACACTATGGGCAAATGGTAACAACTGCAGGTGCACACCTACACATTACCTATACAACAGCCAAGGTGTTCTGTGAGCTGAAAAGGTGATACTGTCAAATCTAGGTACTCATTGCCATGCTATTGCTGTAACAGGTGGATTATGCACTATTAATTACATAACTTGAAATTGTGACACTTGAGAGGCATGCATGTGTACAGTAGCACTAAACAATAATCATGCCTTGGTTGGCAGGCATGGGAATAGTACCCAATAGCAGTATCTGCAACTGCAGCAACTTTTAACAGACACTAGAGGCATACAGCCATATCAGGATTACACATATTATTTCTGACTGCACATTGCTGAGTTTTCACTTTCTTGCTAATGCATTTAACAGTCTGGGAACTCTAAACACACAATTCTCTACTCATAATATGGACTGCTTCACTCATTTACCTGTAGTTCCTGTGGAGAGAGAATATGTGAGCATTATATGACTGCTACTATAATATTTAGTGCTATCTATCACTGGATTCAAACCCTGGTCTGTGTGTGGCAAAATGTACTCTACACACAACATTTAACAACCTGAACTACTGAGTTACTGCTGTTTGCTGACTGACTGATATCTACCTAGAACCAAAATATGACCTGGCAGTACTACTATGGTGGTATACTAGACTGCATTGACAGTAGAGCATACATGCATGAAATAAAAGAATAACGCAGAAAGTAGGTATTCTATTTATCAGTCTAACAATGCTGGAGTACACACTTTATTGTTAGTGGGTTGAAATATCTCTGAAGGCGAGAAAGAATATTAGATCAAGGAGTGGGCAACCTTGCCCATATACCATGCTCACCTGATGTTTGTGGATGACAGAGCATTATGTGAACAATATTGGCCTAGAGACAGCCTTGAATGGTACTATATGTGTTAAGCAATGCAATTGTCAAGCATTAAATTTGCATTCTACAGCTACTACAGTGTTATACTTGACAGCAGCACCTTACCTTACAGCCTGAATGCATACAGCTCTACTGCAATGGTTATAACAAGACAATCCTGATGTACACAATTTTCCTTCATGTTACTGGTATTAATTCATGTTTTATTGCAGAACAGGTGGCATTATTTATTTCTTGCAAATAGCTTTAATTCCACAATTATTGCACTACAGACTTTATTGCACATACTTTAATGCAGTTACTGGTATTGTTATATGTTTTAATTGCACCAAAATTGGCATTACTAATTTCATGCCAAACAGCTCTAATCCCACAAATATTGCACTACAGACTTTATTGTATATACTTTAATGCAGTTACTGGTACTGTTTCATGTTTTTATTGCAAACAGTTGGCATTATTCATGCAATGCAGCTCTAATTCCACATTTATTGCACTTCAGAATTTATTGAATATACTTTACTGCAGTTAATGCTTTACCCTTTCTTGCTTATTTCACTACAGTTAGCATAATACATTCATAATCACCACAGTCATGGCACAACCTGGCCAGGGTCCCGTTGGGCGACTTGACATTGACAGCTCTCTCCTATGTAGCTGTTGGAAGGGAAGCACACCATTAGGGTTGGGAGGGTGGCCTAATGGTTAAGGTGTTTGCCTTACAAACACAAGGTGCAGGGTTTGAGTCTCACAAGGGATAATTGGCTAGGCTTAAAATGGCTCACAAGGGCAGTTAGCTTAGTACTAACCTATGAACCTATTATGCATACCAGTTTTGCATGCATTCAGATTAACTATTGGTGAAACAGAGGTAAAATTACTTACATACTTTTGGGGCATTCCCTGCCCAAGCTTCTTGGACCCAGGTGTCCAAGAGATCTTCCTTTCGATGTTTCGGGTCATCATGGTGGTGATGACACTGCTCACCTGTGTGGGGGATATCAGTAACACTGGCAAGTTCTCTGGCCAGCCGGTCCCAGGCCTCCGCCTTACACTCTGAGCCTTAGAAACCTCCCTGCAGCAGCTGGTCTTCATGTTTTTTTACTTGGAGTCCAACCATGACCCTGGACTCCAGAATGCCCCAACACTGTGCCCAAAAGCGTGCACCTTCACCAACACCAGCCATAGTACCTTTCAGAGACAGAACTCCAACAGATTCTGCTGTATTCCTGCCTATTGAGCTTAATATAGGCAGTTTTCCCACCCTTACATGTCATTGGGCAACATTCAAAAAAGCGCTGCATTGCTTAGCACTGTGCAAACCAGCGCAGCTGAGCTGAGAAGCACAAAAATACACAGAAGCAGAGTTGTAGTGGAGCTTAGCAGTGCACAATCCAGCCAAGCGGTGCATAAACATTGGCAGCCATTATCATGTTTATGTGGTGCTTAGCAGGTCTCAGCAGGTCTCAGCAGAGCTTAGCAGAGTGCAACAGACCTATATATTAAATTAGAAATACCACACACAGGCAGGAAATAATTTAATAAACACATTTTGCAGACTAATTTAATATATAGGCAAAACCACCAGATAGCAAAACACAAAAGTAGAAATACCACACACAGGCAGGAAACAAGATCCAAAATATGTATTCTTCTTTAGCGCCTCGACTTAACCAGTCTTCAAGAAGTATAAAATAAAGTAGCAAAACATTCTCCTTAAATACCCATTCCTAATAAAACAATTAAAAACAAGCAATGAACTAATTAAATCAGATATTTCCAATTAATTTCACAATTAAGGCCATGTGGAACCATAGTATTATACTTCAAAATGAATAAAGATTCTTTAAATAATAATTTATTCTTTAACATTTCATCATTTCCTAATTTAGCAAAAACTTTATCTAAAATAATAGCTTGTAGCAACTTATAATCACTTTTATGATATTGCAGATTAAATTAAACACTTATTTGCCTTCCATGTATTCAAACCCTTGACCTATTACACATGGAGCCGTGACTCTACCCATTAAGCTACAAGGGTATTCGGACATCAGGTGTACCTTTACATATAACACTGAGCTACCTATAAGCAGTGCTGAGCACCACATCTCACAGCGCAAACACTCTCAGATATGCTTAAACATACAGTTAAATAAATAATTAAATTCATCCGGTTTCTATTTTTAAATGTCTGCCAGTTGTCTGCTATCTTATCTGTGGGCGCTGCTTAGCATTGCTGCACTCCGCACTGCACAAGCATGCGTTTCTTATTTAAAAAAAAATAAAACATTAACATAACACAAAAGGACAATCCGGGGAGTCTCTTACACATCTGCAGACACAGTTTGCACTACACCTCTCCCTATACTGATTCCATACCCATGTTCCTTGGCTCTCCCTCTGCAGTGCACCATCATTAATATGCATGGTGCACTGCTGAGGGGGAACTATGTACACAGACACAGTAATATTCAGTGTAGGCTCTATACTGTGCCTACACTAATTTTATTAAATCTTGGGGACAACTTCTACAAATATGATCCTTGAACTGTACCCTGTGGGATAACCCTGACTGTAACTTAGAATTTCACCTGGCCAAATGATGTATGATACTAGCCATGTCCTATTTATAAGCCATGCAGCTATCTATCTTATCAAGAGTACATCAATACCTGGATGTTTTAATTTATTGATAAATGATTTGCATATGACAATTAAAGGCTGAATAAGTCTATATAAATTACATCATATCACAATTTTTCATGTATAGCTGTTATTATATTGTTATAGATCTATTTTCAAGATATTGCCTGCTGCTATATCATTTCAAGTCCCAACCTTTACAATTTGACAATAATTTATCTCAAATAATCTTCTCCATTATTCTTCTACAACGTGATATTAAACTTCTGCATTTATATGACTCTGGGTTCCCTTTCCCTTAAACATAGGTTTAAAAAGTGAATGTCTTCAATCTTGAGAATAAATCTCCCCCTACTTAAATGACCAGGTGAATAACAAATATAATGGTACTGTAATGGCATCTTAAAGTGTCCTCAGGTAATTATTTGTACAGCTCTTTTTTATAATAATTTAATTAAATTTCAGTACCTGAAGTTACCTGGACATTACTAGGGCAATCTATAACCACCTTTGTGAAGCCAAACTGTTTGCTTAAGATTTTGTAAATATATCCATGATCCATTGTGCCTGAGAATAAATTTTAAAATCTACACACAGTTTATCAATATGTATGTATTTTTTGCACCTACTACATCTTATGTATCTATAAAATGGTTTACTGTTATGAACAATACCGTTATATAAAGTTACTTCACATTTTTCCTGATCTTGTCTCATATTATGTTCAGTTTGTCAGTCTAGCTTGTTTACTCTAGATTTCATACTTGGACCTTGTTTTGATTTTTATATGTCTTCGTCTTTCATTTTACTCAAGTATCTTGCTCATATGGTAATATACATTCCTGACCTTGATTAGATCCTAATGTTAAAAATTTAATTTTTTGCATGCAAAACATTTCCCTTCAAAACTATCCATAATCCTTCAATATTTTTTCAACTGAACTCATCACTCCAGTTAGTTGGGTCTATATTATATATTCAAAGTTTCAAAACCTTGAATCCCATATGTTCGACAACATATGATCGAAGTTTGAAACTTCGAATATATAATAAAACATTAAAAAAAAATAAAACTTACCTTAATGCTCCGAGCAGGGGGGCAAGACCCCCTGCACCCCCCTACTTAAATATACCAACTCCGAGATCGCATTTCAGTGCAGAAAAGGGAAATTCTCCCATTCTGCACCATACAGTGTCATTGCATTTAACCTTCAAACTTTTCAAAGTTCGATCATATAGTGTCGACTATATGACATTTGAACTTTGAAAAGTTTGTTCATGTAATTGGAACCCAATTAGTTTTACATAGTGACTGTTTTACTTCCATATAGTTGTTATTAATCTTCTATGATTGGTTTAGATTTCAGTTTGGCAAAAGTATCTGGCAGTAATTTTACCTTTATAATTCAATGATCACTGCACATTTTATAGCTGTAAAACTTGACATGAAGTAACAACCATTTCCTTAGCAACACAAACAATCTCCAGTATGTTCCATTTGCTGGTAGTTTTTTTTCACAATCTGAAGCAATTGTTGTTCCAGAATACATGTTGTAAATAATTTCCTTACTAATGTTGTTGAATCAATATTATTCCAATCTGTTTCTGCTAAATTTAAGTTCCCAGCCACTTTTATTTTCCTTCCTTACCTCCTGTGCTTCATACAAGAAATGTATACATTCCTGTAAATCATCAGCACTTGACTTTGGTGGTCTGTACATTCCAATAATTGTTATTTCTTCCAGGGTTGTCTTTATTATCACCATTATATAAAGTTACTTCACATTTTTCCTGATCTTGTCTCATATTATGTTCAATTTGTCTGTCTAGCTTGTTTACTATAGATTTCATACTTGGACCTTGTTTTGATTTTTATGTCTTCGTCTTTCATTTTACTCAAGTATCTTGCTCATATGGTAATATACACTCCTGACCTTGATTAGATCCTAATGTTAAACATTTAATTTTTTGCATGCAAAACATTTCCCTTCAAAACTATCCATAATCCTTCAATATGTTTTCAACTGAACTCATCACTCCAGTTAGTTGGGTCTATATTATATATATTCAAAGTTTCAAAACCTCGAATCCCATATGTTTGACGACATATGATTGAAGTTTGAAACTTTGAATATATAATAAAACATCAAAAAAATAAATAAAACTTACCTTAATGCTCCGAGCAGGGGGGCAAGACCCCCTGCACCCCCCCCTACTTAAATATACCAACTCCGAGATTGCATTTCAGTGCAGAAAAGGGAAATTCTCCCATTCTGCACCATACGGCGTCATTACATTTAATCTTCAAACTTTTCAAAGTTCGATCATATAGTGTCGACTATATGACATTTGAACTTTGAAAAGTTTGTTCATGTAATCGGAACCCAATTAGTTTTACATAGTGACTGTTTTACTTCCATATAGTTGTTATTAATCTTCTATGATTGGTTTAGATTTCAGTTTGACAAAAGTATCTGGCAGTAATTTAACCTTTATAATTCAACGATCACTGCACATTTTATAGCTGTAAAACTTGACATGAAGTAACAACCATTTCCTTAGAAACACAAACAATCTCCAGTATGTTCCATTTGCTGGTAGTTTTTTTTCACAATCTGAAACAATTGCTGTTCCAGAGTACATGTTGTAAATAATTTCCATACTAATGTTGTTGAATCAATATTATTCCAATCTGTTTCTGCTAAATTTAAGTCCCCAGCCACTTTTATTTTCCTTCCTTATCTCCTGTGCTTCATACAAGAAATGTATACATTCCTGTAAATCATCAGCACTTGACTTTGGTGGTCTGTACACTCCAATAATTGTTATTTCTTCCAGGGTTGTCTTTATTATCACAGTTACACAGGTCTATATCATATATTCGAAATTCCAAAATATCGAACACCATAAATTCGAACTTGCAATTTCGAAATATGATAACATCAAACACTCAGAATAGCGAATTTTTTCCCAGGGAAAAAATTTGCTGTTCCGAGAAACATGCACACAGTACAAGCACACCAAAATAAATAAACCACACACATACACTTAACAAAACCCTACTTCTAACCCTTCACTATACCGTACATACATTCCTATCTATCCACTAACCTTAACCCGCACCCTAACCCTAAAGTCCGTAACTATCGCACACTTACCCTACGAAACTATACACAAACAAACTAATTAATACACACACATACAGTTAACAAAACCCAACCCTATATTACACCATATATACATTCCTACTTATCCACTTACCTTAACCCACACCCTAACCCTAAGGTCTGTAACTATCGCACCATAGTGGAAGAAATAGCGAAGCCACGGAACGGCCCACTGAAATCTTGCCCTAGATAAGAATTTTGTGTTCCGGGGCTTCGCTATTTTCATCCTTCGATGTAGTGGGTTCGATATTATAACATTCGAAGTTTTACAACTTCGATGTTATAATATAGACCCCAGTTACACAGTCTACAATACTGATGCCATCACTGAGCCATAATAATCACAGGTCTCATAATCTTTAATCCCTATCATATACCTCTGTCTGATTTTTTGTTAGAATATCTATTGCAGTAAAGACATGTATACCCTCACAGAACTGGTTTCCAGTCATTGTTCTTTAACTACATTGCACAAACAATAAAATGTCGGTCTTGTAGGAATGGAGCAAATTTTCTAATAAAATGACTTTATTGCTATTGCTCTTAGCATTAACAACCAGCACTTATACATGAAATACTTGAGAAACAACAATGGGACAACCTATTTTAAAGGCTAGAAAATGTTAAATTGGTTAAAAGTTTTAATGAATGTAATTGATTTTTCAAGTGTATTTATATGCAGACTGATTTTATATTTTTGCATTGATCTAATGAAGGAGGCATCTCCGAAAGCACTTATCTGTTTATTGCCTATTAAATATATGTGCTTTGCCGTGGTTGTCCCATTGTTGTTTCTCAAGTATTTTAACCTGCTTTTTTCTACAATGTGACTGATTTTCTCCTTGTTTCTGTTTACTTACCTGCTATATGAAATGTTTTGATTTGTGAACTGTAAAATTTCTGACCAGGCAAAATTGCATCTTGTGTTAGTCAAATATTATAATATATCTGCTGCAAAAATTCTCTCCTTAACAAGTGCACACCATCTTGTCTAAATACATATGTGCCCAAAGTTAGGCTTGTATGCTTTTCACATTTCCTCTTTTTAAGATGATCCATTTTTTCATGCAGATATTTAGCTAAAACATCTTGTCATTCACGCTGACCTGGCTCTTTTTTCTGTATGTGATTTGTGAAAAATATGCCTTAACATCTGTACATGAGGGCTGTAAGTTCCTGACTAACAATCAGAGAGTCTTTGAAGATAAGATCATTCATACCAACATGAATAAAAACATCTCCATACTTCCCTATACTAAGGTATTCTTAGGCCCTATTAACATCCTATATTTTTACCCCTAGCAAGCATAACACTATTTGATGTTCGTTATCCTCTCTGCAAATGTTAGTATTAGTTCCTCTAATAATATCATTTCTGACTAGATCTGAAAACTCTTCCACTTCTAATTCATTAATTACTGCTTTTTTCAAAGGAAAGATCTTCATCACCATTAGCCTTGTTAACCCCACTGTCTTCATTGCTTATTACATTTGCATGGATACAATTCTCATCCAGCCGTCTTTGCACATCCAGAGTTTGAGGCATGTTGTCAACTTCTGTCTTTCTTCTCATTTGCCTTACAGTAATATTCTCCAAGCCTTCCAGGTTCAGTTTTGATTTCTTCCTTTTAATCTGCCCCTTGCCTTGTTTTTATACTGTCTCTGTTGGAAAATGATACCATTTTCTGTGAACCTGAATATTTTCTGGTTAACCAATGTCATTATTCCCTGTAATCTGTAATAAAGCAGTGTCCTTTTAAATATATATTCTCATTGCATTATAGACATTAATTAATTTATTTGTCTTCCTAGTTATTTGTTGTGAACTTCTTACTTTCTTTCTCCTTTATTTTCTTCTGTCCTCTTAATCCTCAGTTGTCTTTGTTAATATCATGTTTAATAGGGTTTGAGTCATCTTTACTGACAGTAGACACTTTCTTTCCCAAATATGTTCTGTTTATTTCATCAGCCCAGTCATTAATATGTGCAGCAGTAGTTTTCCATGCTGTGCCAACTGCACAAATGCAATCATGATCAGTAAGGCAACATTTACTACTAATAATGCATATAATACACAGGCATAACAGAAACCATTGTGCATGCTGTACTGCTGCCATGTATCTGCATCATATCAGAAATGGTGAACATGTACAAGCAGGTAGTACATGCAGCAGGCATGACTATTGTACACATATGGCACAGTATGTTCTGTCATTTCACTGGCATGTGTTTGACGTTTGCTGCCTGTGACCACACAGTTTACCTTCTTTGCTGCTGCAGGAATGTTTTGCTACTACCCTGACAAAGAAGTAAAACATTTTTTCCATGAATTTCAGGGTTGCAGTTTGGTTTAGTGGACTGATGTCTGCCTCCCAGCATACCTCTCAACCTCTTAGCACAAGAATTCTGGACAAAAAATAAAATAATGCAGGGACAAAGGACCAAAAATAAAAATATATTTTAAATATTGCTGTTACAAACATAGAAAGTTACTAGAATAACAGGATTTGTGTTAGCATGCATTTTCTGCAGGATATGAAGTATGAAACTCAAATGTATGTTATTATTTAGTGACTTCAACCCTCAGTGATTTGCCGAAAAACTACAAATTGTATGAGGAGAAAACCAAAAATATGAGGCAAAAATTTGGACATTCTTTAAAAATTTGGGCAGTTGAAAGGTATGCCTCCCAGCTGATTGATTGGTGATTCAATCTTAACTTCTGTCCCTTCGATCCTATAGACAACTGAATCCTGCAGCCTTTGACAAATAGGCTATGGATACAGGTGTGTGTGTGTGTGTGTGTGTGTGTGTGTGTGTGTGTGTGTGTGTGTGTGTGTGTGTGTGTGTGTGTGTGTGTGTGTGTGTGTGTGTGTGTGTGTGTGTGTGTGTGTGTGTGTGTGTGTGTGTGTGTGTGTGTGTGTGTGTGTGTGTGTGTGTGTGTGTGTGTGTAAGCTCTCTATTATCCTTTTTGGACAGGTATTGTTCCACAAACAATGCTATCAATCATTCATGACCTAACTGTAAGGTAGTAACACACAGTGGACAACAGCATACTGCTTTGTGCATGGGTACATTAGTTTATCTTTGCATAGTGGCATATGTGTTGGCTGTGCCCCTCTCATATTTCGTTAGCTTCCTATGACCCCCTCCTGTGCTGTCTTTATGTTTATTGTTTGTGTACAGTATCCTGTCATTTTTGTTTTTTACCACCACTGCTTCTATTATGTGATAGCCTTTATGTTTTGTGTTTCTTCCAATCTAGTTATTCTCTATCATTTTCCTATAACTCACCAGTCCTACTTAAAAAAGGTCCCTTCCCATAAAAAAAAAGAAAAAGAAAAGCATACCTATGCCCCTCTGACCCTCCCTATGATCTTCCTTTCCATTCTTCTGTTATGTGTTTCTCCCTGTTTACCGTAATCTAAATTCTATGGTCCACATTACTCAGATAGTACACATAACTACATAACTGAATAGTAGTGTGTTAGTGACTTGTGCTTATTTTGCATTCTACAGACTCATAATACCCTGTACACTTATGTGATTTTCTTCATGTATTTCCATTTTATAACCTAGACATACATTTGCTTAACTTCTGTGACATATCTGTCATATTACAACATATGCTTTTTCTGGAGTAGCCTACTTTTCTTTTTGCAATGCTCCTTTTAGCATCTTGTGTTTTTTGTTTCTTACTTATAGCTGGGATAAACTTTTGGCCCTTCTACTTCTTATGTCAATGCTCACTGAATACTAGTCACATATATGCTAATTTGGGACTGCATTTCATTAATGTACTATATAGCTGTGTGGAGATCTCATGCTGTATTCAGCATATTCCACAAGATTGCATCATTCTTTTGGGATCTGTGTGTGCAGCTATTCTGGTCCTACTCTGAACTACCAACTAAAATATGTACTGTTTTCTATTTGCCTCTGACTTCTAAAAGCATTTAGCAGTTGTGGTAAACGCATGGACAATTAATCCCAGACATGAGTTCTAAGTCCAAATGTCATCAGTGCACACTCTTGAAGGTCAAGTCTAACAGCGCAGCTGATCAACGGCTGCCCTCTGAATTTAAGAAAATCATAGAGTTCTGTATTTACTGTTTGGTTTAGGTTTTAAATGTGGCCTTCCTGTTTGTACAGTCACACTCTGTTCAGAAAGTCCACATAAAGTAATACAGCTTTAGATGGGAATTAAGATCTGTAAATTTGTTCTAGGAGAAGCTTCGTTCATAAAGGCACAGTACAGTTCCACAGAAAAACAATCACAAAACTTCTGTACATCTTTACATACCTCTTACCAATTCTCCTGCATGGTTTACTTGTTTTTTTTTTTTCTTTTTCGGGAATGGCAGCTGCATTTAGTATAGCAGTCTATTATTCTCAAAAAATAAATACTCTAGCTCAGTTCAGCTTTTCTATGTTTCACTTTTGTACTGCATCTTTACTAAAAGACACCTGCAAGTTTCACACAGACATTTTAGAGAAGTAAAAACTAAGCTTGAATCTGAAGGTCATTATGCTTGTCTAATGAAAACACACAAAGTCATTTGAAAGATCAGGGAGGAGATTTAGGCTGGAATTTACAAAGGTGGGCTTGTGTTGTGAAAAAGCCTCACCCTTTCATGTCAAAAACCCAGTGGAAGTTTGTGGGAAAGATTTTAGAGGGAGAGAGAGAAACATAGCTCAGGGCTACCATGATGGAGGAACAAGATGGTTTGCTACATAATTTTCCATCAGAAGCTAAAGTAGCATGTGATACAGAATAAAAAGTCACAGTGAGCATACAACTTACAGTAATGAGAAGGTGGGGTTTGCTAAAAGTATGCAAATTGGCACACAAGGTTTGATGGGGTGAATGGAGGGATTTTGAACACTGACAATGATCTTGCTTAGTAATTTGATCTACTACCATGGGCTTTGGTGCATGGGCAGGGTGGGCAGTCAGTGACAGTACAGCTGTAGGAGAAGATGTGCATCACATCACTCACAGCATGCTGAAATTAGGAGCCACATATGCTAGTCAAGGGCAAAGCAAAAGTGTGCATGGCACAGGACACTGTTCACTTACCTGTTAGGATACTGGACAGCCAGCAAAGTGATGAAAGGCAGAGCCACAGAACCAAGTTGCCATTCACTGATGGGCTAGGAGAAAGTGCAGACAGGCACACACAATACTCCAGTTGTACATGCATACATACATACATACATAGAAATATTTCAAGCACGGACATTAATGTCCTTCTAGCTTGCCAATATATCAAAACACTTGTTCCCATAATAAGTGTCCAGGCTGTTCTTAAAAATATCTAAACTAGTACTTGCTTTAATGTAATTTGGTAGTCTGTTCCATGCATTGGCTACTCTGTCAGAGAACCAATTAGTACACTTCTCATTGCTATAGAATCTTCTACAAAGGTTGTATGAGGATTCTCTAGTACTTTTTGATAACCCCAAGCATTTCCAGAGGTAGTTGTTTCTAAATGTCCTCTATAGATGAATAAGATCTCCTCTTAGATATCTGTAAGAGACACTGTACAAGTTCAGATAGTTTATTCTTTCATAATAACTTAAATTTTCACATCCATGGATGTCCTTGGTATATTTCCGCTTTCCTCTTTCCAGTTTATTCATGCTTGTTTTCTTATAGGGTTTCCATATTGTTATTCCATACTCAAGTCTGGGTCTAATGTAACTAACAAAACAATGACTTCATTATTTTTGATTTCCTAGACTTTATAAATGTTTTTATACACCCTATAGCTCTATAATAATCATTAACCAATTGGCTGATATGATTAGAAAAACTCCTAGCTGAATCTATCCATATATCCAAGTCCTTAAATGAGTCTACAGTTTCAATCACTGTGTGTTGTATTAAATATTCACCTTTCAATTTATGTCTCCTAAATCTCATATGCTTAGTTTTTGATGGATTTATCAGTATATTATTCTCCTGTGCCCAAATGGTCAATTTAGTCAAGTTATTTTGCAGACATGCCTTATCTGTAACAAATGTAATCAGTTTACCCAATTTCAAGTCGTCTGTATATAGACTGTAGAACACATCAGATTAAAAAGTTAGGTCTGAAAGATACAATCTAAACAAGTAATGGCCTAGGACAGAGCCCTGTGGGACACCCTGACTGGAACCAAGGATTTCACCTGTCCAGTTCCTGTATGATACTTGTCATGTCCTATTTGTAAACCATTCAACTATTCATCTTATCAAGAGTACATCAATACCTAGTTGTATTAATTTATTGATCAGTGTTTTGTGTATGACACTGTCAAATGCTGAAGTTAAATCTATATAAATTACATCACAGCACAATTTTTGAAATATCAAAGGCAACTGTGAAAAACACCAACACAGTAGGAAAAACAGTTTATTAAGCGCTTTCATCGGCCAAATGGCTGGACTTCCTCAGAATACAAACCAGACACTGAACAATCATATAAATACCTGCCCAATTGAAGTCAATAGCACCAAGTAATGAATTCATTGAATAATTGATTCTTGATGCAGAAAGACAAAATTAAGGTGAAATACCCGATGCTTATAAACAAATACAAAAATGAAAACATACACAATATAAAACCTATACATGTTAAATATTCTTGTAAACCATAAAAAATATATGTATAAATGTATATATATGTAATAAATTGAAAAAATAAAGCTCCTAAGTGACATATAAAAAACATACATAAGCAATACACATAAAATAACAAATCTATAAAATATATATATGTTTAAAAATTGTTTAAATGGCAAACATAGATTTAAGCTTGAGGAAACTAGCAATGAAAATGACATCATTAAGTCCTGGAGAACGTGTAGCATTACACCTAAGCTGCCATCTAAGCTCCAGGAATTCAAGAAAGATATCACGGGGACCACCTCTAGGGTCAACATCAACATTGTCTAAAACTGAAAATTTAAATGAATGCAAAGGAAAACCCTTTATATGTCTATAAAGGGCATTTCGCTCATCCTTTTTACTAATGTCATAATAATGCTGATAAATTCTGTACCTAAACTGTCTGATGGTTTTGCCATTGTAAAAACAAGTACACTGTTGACACAAAGCAACATAAACAATGCCCTTACTATCACAATTGAATCTCTTATTGTGCTTGATTTTGCCATAACCATGTACAAAGCATTCAGTACCCTCAAGAATAAATTTACACTGAGAACAGTGACCGCATTTATTTACTCTACCTGTATATAAATTGGACATGATTCTTTCAATCATGGTTTTAAAACAAGTATCTTTTTGATAAACCACCAACGGTCTGTCACCAAGTTTGTTAGAAATATTCCCATCACATCGGAAAATCTCCCAAAATTTATTAATGATGCACTTGATTTCCCTGTATTGTAAATTAAATGGCAAAATCAAGGCCTTACCATGAGACAACTTGGTTGATACCAAACTAGAATCAACAGGATTAACAACTTGAACAAGGGACTTGCCAAGAAGAGGGGTATAAAACCCAGATGATCTCTTCCCTGTAACTTCAGTAAAGATTTCTGTTAAAAAATCCTCAGGATAACCTCTCCTCAAAAACATATCAAATAACTTACTGCATTCCTCAAGAAATAAACAGCACAATTTTTCATTCATAGCTGTTATTATATTGTTATAGAACATTATGTTACAGGTGGTAATAGATCTGTTTTCAACATATGCATGCTGATATAGGGTTTCAAATCCCAACCTATCTAGTTCTGACAATAACTTTTCCAGTATTACCTTCTCCATTATTTTTCCACAACATGAAAGTAGACTTAAGGGTTTATATGACTCTGTGTTTGTCCTACTCCCCTTGCCCTTGAAGACAGGTTTAATAAGTGCATGTCTCCAATCTTGAGGAATCTTCCCATATTTATATGACCTAGTGAATAATAGATATAATGGTACTCTAAGTTCTTGCTGAAGTGTTCTCAGGTCATTGTTACTAATTCCATCTCATCCCTGTGCTTTGTTTGGATCCAATTTGCTCAGTTCTTTTCAATATAATCTAATTTGATTCTGGTATCTGGGGTTACCTGGATGTCGCTAGGACAACTTATCACCCCTTTTGTGGAACCAAGCTGTTTTGCATAAGATTCTGTAAATATATCTATAATCTGTTGTGTCTGAAAATAAATGTTAGAATCTGTGCACTGTTTATCAGTTTGTCTGTCTTTACTCCTTCCACATCTTATGTATCTATAAAAAGGTTTCCTATTATGCCGAATATCTTTATATAAATTTTCTTCAAATTTTTCTTGATCTTGTCCTACACTGTGCTTAATCTGTTTGTCCAGCTTATTTCAGTTTTCAAAGTTGTAGTTCGACCTCTCTTCCATTTATATTTTTTGTCTCTCACTTTAATCAGATATCTTGTTCTTATTGAAATATACCCACCTGATGTTGTATGCCTAGATCCTGATGTTAAACATTTTTTTGATTTTTTGAACTCAAACAATTTCTCTTTCAAAACTTTCCACATTCCATCTGCAATTTTTCCACTGAATACCTCACTCCAATTAGTTTTACATAGTGACTGTTTTGCTTCCATGTAATCTGTAATTAACCTTCTGTGCATTATCTTACATTTTAGTTTGGCAGAATTATCTAATAACAAATTAACCTTTATAACCTCATGATCACTGCACATCAATGGTGGTAAAATTTAACTTGAAGTTACAGTAATTTCTTTGGGAACACAAACTGTCTAGTATGTTCCATTCCCTGGTAGGTTTTTTTACAATCTGAAGCAATTGTTGTTCCTGAATATATGCTGTGAATAATTTCCTTACTAATGTTTTTGAATCAATATTATTCCAGTCTGTTTCTAGTAATTTTAAGTCCCCAGCTAATATTATTCTTCCCTCCTGTGTTTCATGAAAAAAATGTATGAATTCCTCTAGGTCATCTGCACTTGGCTTTGTTGGTCTTTACACTCTAATAATTGTTATATGTCCCAGGGTTGTAAAGAAAAGTTGGACATAGTCTCTGTTGACATAAGAGCTCACATAAAAACAGGAACCTATGCATGTGGTAGATGTTCATTATGTAAATACATTAATAAAACACAAGGCTTTAAGATTCCAGGTATTAACATAACCTTTAAGCCTACTTTTCATGCTACATGTAACACACAGAATGTTGTTTATCTTGCTACCTGTAATCAATGCAATGGCTATTATGTAGGTATGACATCACGTAGGCTCAGAGATCGGGTCTACAATCATGTCTATGACATAAGAAAGAATAATCCTACTAATGCTTTGGCTATGCATTGCTGTGATAGACCTCAGCATAGCTTTAGTTTTCAGGTATTGCAAGTTATAAATCCAAACAGGAGAGAAGGTGATCATATAGGTACGATAGAGATGTTTGAGCTAAGGTGGATTTTAAGACTAAAGGCACATATACCACCTGGGCTTAACACTGCGGTCAGTATTCGCCCTGCCCTCTTAGGATCCTCATGACATAAGGACCATCCACATCTATAACTGTCTATATGTTGGTGTATTATAATTATTACATACTTTCATTGTGTCATTTTTTAGGTATATACCTATATCTTTTATTTATCTAATCGTAGCACTACTACTCTGAACAATACCCTTGGCATACTTGCCAATAATAATTGTTTATGTTGTGACTTACTATATAATGAAAGTCTTGAACTATACATCAAGATAGTGCCAAGATGCGAGTTTTATAAACTTACATCTGAATAATTGTAGGCTCTATATGACACATGTCTTATATTTATAATAGCCTGAGTAATTATGCCAGCGTTTGCTAGTGAATTGCATTATTTGTCTCTAGCTAGAAATACACAACACAACAAGTAGCTGGAAAATGCACCATCAAAATATAAATACCATGAAATATGCATATGATGGGAACTTCGTTTGGAGTTCTTCATTTTAGTACTGCTATGATGGTTGCTAGGCACCTCCCGGACTATATGTAGTACATTTCATGGTTGTTCATAGCCGATTCATAAGCATCAGGCATCTGGGAATGAGGTTTATTGAACGTATATATCTAGCTAACATGAAAAAGTATGTCTAACTTAATATTTTATTAAGGACAAATACGCTAGATTATATTTTTCTGAGTATCGTATTAGTATATATGGTTGTTCCAATGGGTGTAGCCTTTTGAGCGACAATGAGTCACAACGGGAAACATTCTTTTTATTTGACTTAATTCGATGCAATAAGCTTGGGCTGCTTAAAGGAACATAGCCCAATATGGATATCAAGAAACACTGCAAATGTGAATGATTTTAAATATGGATTGTAGAGTCTGTGTTGCTGATGGTTTATATTATATCATGCAATCAGAAGCTATGTGTTTTAATATTTTAATATAAAGACTAGGAGCGTTTTACATTATTTTATTGTGTTTATTAAGAGAATGCTGTGTACTAGCTGTTACTTTAATTGTATGGATTATCCATTAATTAATTGCATAATTGGTGATGATTACTATATATAAGTAGCTAGCTTTTTGTGAAGATTGCAACCTGATGAAGCGCACCTGTGTGCGTGAAAGCGCTCGTTTTTATCAATAAACAGATTTATACTTTGTTTGTGGTGGCTCCTAGCAGTTTTTGTCTTCAGTTCTGTTTCGTGGTGTGAGGAACCTTTGGATGATCGGCATTTGTTTTTTGCTGTTGGTTTTAATCTTTTTGTATTTAGCTGATCATCACATGATGGATATGCCGAATATTGAATTGGACTACAATCCAACAGGTACCTTGGGAACCGATAGTTGGAATTGTTTATTCTACCAGAAAGATAACCCGCTCCTACGGTTGGATGTTAACTGTGATGCTTCTACCAGCGTTTCAAATAGCAATGAGAATTTACATGATTTTTTTGGATGCCTGAGGAACCTTGAAAATGACTTATACCGTCTGCATAGGTTTGTCTGGCAAAGAAGGCACTTACAAGCCTGTCTACATTTTAAGGTCATCCCCCGTGGCATGCGGGTTTTGTGCATGCCGAGCTATGGGGATAGCCACCCGGAGCTACTACGGAAATGGCAGCAACTTAACATCGACTTCGGCAACAAATACATTCAACTGCTGCTGGACTATTTTGTGCCTATTGAAGCGGAGCTCTTGGCTAAGGTAGAGGAACAGCATAAGTTTCTTGTTGCAAACTACCAGACAGAATTTTGTGTCTCTAAAATACATACTATGAATAAACAGTTAGCCCTGTATAGTAATAAATTAGAACAAATTAAATTCAAGAAGCTAAAACGTGACTGTGAAGACTTTCAACTGGGCCGTATATTTGTTTGGCCGAGAACTAATCTGAAGGAGAGTTCTCAAGTTGCCTAAGTATCGGCAGCTTCACAGTTGATTAATAATGATCCAGCGACTGTTCTGGTTGAATCACTGGACACTAGGCTAACAACTGAAAGTCAAACGGATGACATTACTTATAGAGAGTCCAACGTATCTAACACGTCCAGTATATCATTACCCTGCAATCAGCAGGGTCTGAATAACAATGATAAATTAGGTGCTAAACCTAAAGCTAATGGTTCAAACAGTGCATTTGCTGCACCTATACCTTTAAACTTCCCTCTCCCCTACAAGGGTGCAGTACGCACGCGCTCAGTCAGCCGGGGGAGAGGAAAAAGGAAGATGTCAGGAGAAACACCAGAACGGAGAAGGAAAATGAAGAACTGAACTGTTTGTTTTTCAACTTGACATCAAGGACTTTTACATTAGACGAACAACTTGTCTTGAACAAGGGTTTATCATTCATTCCCTCCAAGCACAGCGTATTGTCTGATACTCTTATAGGCTTACGCCTATTTGCTAGAAAACTGCCTCTTAAGGTATTGTTTAAAGATGTTCCATCTGATAATGTTGAGTTTGGTTACAAGACTATACTCTGTAAAAGGAAAAGTTCTTTTATACCTTCATTAACACAACCTATTGAATGTTTTATGCGAACATGTGAACGCAATTTTTACCTTTACTATGAATGTGACAAGCATAAGGGTAATTTTGTGAACCTGAATCATATGCAAAAGCATTGCTTAGATAGTCTTTGTGACGACATGAACCTGTTTTTTAAACCAGCTGATAAGGGAGGGGGAATCGTTGCACTAGACACATGCTTTTATAAACAATTGATGTTTAATATGCTAAATAATGATAAGGCGTATAAAATAATAGAGAAATCTAAAGTTGTGTCAATAGTAAAATATGTGCATGATACACTCTATGACTTGCTTATGACTAGATCTATAGATAAGTCGCTCTATGATTTTCTAATGATAGATTCACCCCTTATTCCCTTAATTAAGGGTTTACCCAAACTACACAAGAATGAAAATCCTCCTCCACTACGTCCCATAGTGTCAGGCAACCATTGGGTCACTGAGAATGCCTCTCTATATGTACAATCAAAGCTTGGTTTAATGGTGAAAGAAATCCCTACCATCTTAAAAGATTCTTATGAGCTCTTAAATGACCTTAAACACAATCTGGTAAAAAAATAGCATCAATGCTGATACTTTACTGGTTACATTGGACATAAAAAGCCTGTTTACCAGTATTCCTAATGACTACGGCCTTGATGCAGTGAGGTTTCATCTGACTGAGCTAGGAACCATGGATAATAATGAGATCATGAACATTTGTTGTTTGTTGGACTTGGTCCTAAACAATAATGTTTTTCTGTTTGACCACAATATATATGCGCAGACATGGGGAGTAGCCATAGGCACTCCCTGTGCCAATGCTTATGCTAATTTAGTGGTCTACAGATGGGAAAAAGAGAATATCTTCAATGACCCTAGGTTTAGTAATGTGATCCTATATAGACGCTTTGTGGATGACGTGCTGATGCTTTGGAATGGAGATATAGACACACTGAAGGACTTCATTTGTTATATGAATACTACTACCTCATTTTTTAGTTTTACCTATGAATGCTCCTTAGTGAGTGCTAATTTTTTGGACGTTACCCTTACAAAAGGAAACAACAATGATTTAATTACCACCTTGTACAGGAAGTCATGTTGGAGGAACAGTATCCTCCACTATGACAGTCTACATCCACGCCACGTGTTCCGTAACATTGTAAAAGGCCAGATGAACAGAATACTAAAAATATGTAGCAATAAGTTGGATGCTACAGAGTTGATTGGATGTCAAAAACAATACTTTATAGATAGAGGATACCCTATAGAGTTGATTAATGATGCAACTGAATCCCTCTTAGAGACCTCAACACACTGGGTAAAATCAGGCCAAGCCTCATATAGAAGAGAGATTGGTAAGAATATTATGTATGACATCAAGTATACTAGTGATGTTGAGCATTTAACTAAGATAGTAAGGGGGAATTGGAAAATTCTGCTTTCAGATCCACTACTTTCACAATTGATTGGGGAAAAACCCACCTTTAGGTTTAATAATTGCATGAATTTAAAAAGACTACTCTGTAAAGAAAAGTTGGACATAGTCTCTGTTGACATAAGAGCTCACATAAAAACAGGAACCTATGCATGTGGTAGATGTTCATTATGTAAATACATTAATAAAACACAAGGCTTTAAGATTCCAGGTATTAACATAACCTTTAAGCCTACTTTTCATGCTACATGTAACACACAGAATGTTGTTTATCTTGCTACCTGTAATCAATGCAATGGCTATTATGTAGGTATGACATCACGTAGGCTCAGAGATCGGGTCTACAATCATGTCTATGACATAAGAAAGAATAATCCTACTAATGCTTTGGCTATGCATTGCCGTGATAGACCTCAGCATAGCTTTAGTTTTCAGGTATTGCAAGTTATAAATCCAAACAGGAGAGAAGGTGATCATATAGGTACGATAGAGATGTTTGAGCTAAGGTGGATTTTAAGACTAAAGGCACATATACCACCTGGGCTTAACACTGCGGTCAGTATTCGCCCTGCCCTCTTAGGATCCTCATGACATAAGGACCATCCACATCTATAACTGTCTATATGTTGGTGTATTATAATTATTACATACTTTCATTGTGTCATTTTTTAGGTATATACCTATATCTTTTATTTATCTAATCGTAGCACTACTACTCTGAACAATACCCTTGGCATACTTGCCAATAATAATTGTTTATGTTGTGACTTACTATATAATGAAAGTCTTGAACTATACATCAAGATAGTGCCAAGATGCGAGTTTTATAAACTTACATCTGAATAATTGTAGGCTCTATATGACACATGTCTTATATTTATAATAGCCTGAGTAATTATGCCAGCGTTTGCTAGTGAATTGCATTATTTGTCTCTAGCTAGAAATACACAACACAACAAGTAGCTGGAAAATGCACCATCAAAATATAAATACCATGAAATATGCATATGATGGGAACTTCGTTTGGAGTTCTTCGTTTTAGTACTGCTATGATGGTTGCTAGGCACCTCCCGGACTATATGTAGTACATTTCATGGTTGTTCATAGCCGATTCATAAGCATCAGGCATCTGGGAATGAGGTTTATTGAACGTATATATCTAGCTAACATGAAAAAGTATGTCTAACTTAATATTTTATTAAGGACAAATACGCTAGATTATATTTTTCTGAGTATCGTATTAGTATATATGGTTGTTCCAATGGGTGTAGCCTTTTGAGCGACAATGAGTCACAACGGGAAACATTCTTTTTATTTGACTTAATTCGATGCAATAAGCTTGGGCTGCTTAAAGGAACATAGCCCAATATGGATATCAAGAAACACTGCAAATGTGAATGATTTTAAATATGGATTGTAGAGTCTGTGTTGCTGATGGTTTATATTATATCATGCAATCAGAAGCTATGTGTTTTAATATTTTAATATAAAGACTAGGAGCGTTTTACATTATTTTATTGTGTTTATTAAGAGAATGCTGTGTACTAGCTGTTACTTTAATTGTATGGATTATCCATTAATTAATTGCATAATTGGTGATGATTACTATATATAAGTAGCTAGCTTTTTGTGAAGATTGCAACCTGATGAAGCGCACCTGTGTGCGTGAAAGCGCTCGTTTTTATCAATAAACAGATTTATACTTTGTTCGTGGTGGTTCCTAGCAGTTTTTGTCTTTATGTCCCAGGGTTGTCTTTACTGTCACAGTTACACAGTCTATAGTATTAGTGTTATTATTGAACATGTAATAATCACATGTCTCATAGCTATCTTTAATCCCGATCATAACACCTCCATCTTATTTTTGTTAGAATGTCTGTTACAGTAAAAACATTTATACCCTGACAGAACTGGTTTCCAGTCATTGTTTTTTATCCATCTTTCACAAACAATGACAACATCACCCTTGTGGGAATGCAGCAACTTTTCCAATAAAAAACTTTATTATTAATGCCCCTAGCATTAACAACTATCAGAGATGCATCAAATGTTGCTATCTGTGAAATGTTACATTTTTGACCTGGCAAAAATCCTGGCTAGTGTTTGTCAAATATTGCAAAATATTTGTTGCCAAAACTCTCTTCCCTGATCTTGACAAATGCACACCATCCTGTCTGAACACAAGTACCCAAAACAAGGCTTGGATGCTCTACACATTTCCATTTTTTTAAAACAGGACATTTTTTCCATGCAGGTATTCACCCCAAAAAATCCTTTCATTCCCAGTGACCTGACTATCCTATCTATAGGTGATTTGTGAAAAATATTTCCTAACACCAGTATAAACTATACTATCTAAGAGGGTTGTCAGTTCCCTACTAACAGTCGGAGAATCCTTGCAGATGACATTGCATACCCTTAAACTAATACTTTGTTGAAGTACCTTTTGATTTAATTACAGCAGTCAGTCTTTTTGGGTAGGAATTTATCAGAATGGCACATCTTGACTTGGCAATATTTGCCCACTCTTCCTTGCAAAAGTGCTCCAAATCTGTCAGATTGTGAGGACATCTCTTGTGTACAGCCCTCTTCAAGTCACCCCACAGATTTTCTATTGGATTTAGGTCCGGGCTCTGGCTGGGCCTCTCAAAACTTTAATTTTCTTCTGGTGAAGCCATTCTTTTCTTGATTTGGATTTATGCTTGGGGTCATTGTCGTGTTGAAAGATGAAATTCCTCTTCATCTTCAGCTTTCTAGCAGATGCTTGAAGGTTTTGGGCTAAAAGTGACTGGTATTTGGAACTGTTTATAATTCCCTCCACCTTGATGAAAGCCCCAGTTCCAGCTGAAGAAAAGCAATCCCAAAGCATGATACTGCCACCACCATGCTTCACTGTGGGGATAGTGTTCTTTTGGTGATGTGAAGTGTTGCTTTTGCACCAAATGTACCTTTTGGAATTTTGGCCATAAAATTCAACCTTGGTGTCATCAGACCATAACACATTTTCCTACATGCTTTTGGGAGACTTGATGTATTGTTTTGCAAATTTTAGCCAGGTCTGGATGTTTTTCTGTATAAGATAAGGCTCCCATCATGCAACCCTACCCCATAGTCCAGACATATGAAGAATATGGGAGACTGTTGTCATATGTAGTACACAACCAGTACTCCTTTAGGGTTGTTGCAATTCTCTTGGCAGCCTCCCTGACCAGTTTTTGTCTTGTCTTTTCATCAGTTTTGGAGGGACATCCAGTTCTTTGCAACGTCACTGTTGTCCCATATTTTCTCCACTTTTTTATGACTGTCTTCACTGTGTTCCATGGTATATCCAATGCTGTGGAAATTTTTTTGAACCCTTCTCCTGACTGATACCTTTCAACAATGAGATCTCTTTGCTGCTTTGTAAGCTCTCTGTGAACCATTGCTTTTGCTGTAGCAGGCAACTGAGTAAATATCAGGAAAATCCTACTAAGACATCTGAACTTTATTTGGGGTTAATCAGAGTCTCTTTAATTGATGGCAGTTGTGTACCCAAGAAGACTGAATGCTGCAATTAAATCAAAAGGTGCTTCATCAAAGTATTAGTTTAAGGGTGTGCACACACAAGAAAGTATTAGTTTAAGGGTGTACACACTTATGTAACCAGCATATTGTATGTTTTTTATTTTTTATATTTTTCTCCTAACATATTTGTTTGTTTTTCAATTGAATTGTACAGGTTATAGGGTACATTAAAGGTGGGAAAAGTTTTGAAATTATTTATTGTGGTTTCATTGTTTTATATCACAAAAACCTGGCATTTTTATATATATATATATATATATATATATATATATATATATATATATGTGTGTGTGTATATATATATATATATATATATATATATATATATATATATACACACACAGATGCGTCTACTTTTATATCCGGAAAAGCTACAATATCGGGACAAGAAAGCTGAAACTCACAATCACAAATCACTCACAACCAGGGCAAGTAAACACTTGTCCACAGGGGGAATTATGTCCTTCTCCACTGTAGTGAGAACCCGCAGTTGGTATATATAGTTGGGGGGTGTGAGGGGCATAGCTCCCCACCAAGGTGGATTTTAGCTGGTGTGATTTACTTTTGTTTTGGTCAAGTATTTAGTTGCCCTGAGAAGACTTACACAATTCATGATTTTGAGTTTTGTCCTTGTCTTTATCTACCGGTCTTCGGTATTGTGGCTTTTCAGGAAATAGAAGTAGACCCATACAGACATACTTATGTATATAGATATACATATAGCTAGGTTCATAGGTAAATACTAGTCTAACTGTCCTTGTAAGACATTTTGAACCTAGCCAATTTCCTTTTTTCTACTTGAATTAACCTATTCTACTTGTAAAGATTGGCCTTACCTGTCCCATGGTCAATAATTTTCCTTGGTAGTCTAGTGGTTAGGATTTGGCCCTCTCGCAGGCTGGGTTCAATTCTCAGTCAGGGAATTTCAATTATAAAGGTCTTGGTGGTTATTAGCATACTGTATAACTATGAACCTATAAACCTATTTCCCCTAGTGAGGATAACTGGGATCATATCATATATAATTTGAGGGGACATATGTGAGGGATGAAACATTTAGGAGCTGCCTCAGGCCTGTAGTACAGGAGGCAGCTGTGGGGTACAATTTTATTACCTATCCATAGTTTCACGTTTTTGTTTGAGTATGGACAGGGATGAACTTTGTTATAAATGGATGGGGAGTTTGTTTCAGAGTGGTGATTTTGTCTGAGAGATATACTTGTTTCTTCAAACTGTTCTTTTGATATTGCAGGTGTTTTGATCCTTAGACCAAGTATTTATAATGCCATTTGAGTTGTTGAGGTGTGGCAGGTCCATTAGTGTTGGGTTGGAGGATGTTTTGCATGCTAGACACTGGTTATCTCTTGGCATTCTGTAAGATACTGAGCATAGTGACAGAGCTTTGAGTCAGTCCATGTACTGTTTAGGCCTTGTATCCTTTTAGTAAGGTATTTCTGTGGGTGTGCCTGTTGTTGCATATGTCTGGACAGATACATGCCAAAAAGGGCATTGTACTCAATGACTGGCCTAATGAGAGCTGAGTAAAGGCGGGACAATGACATCCCTAGACCTGGACACAATTTGTGTGTTTGTAAGCTGGTTAATATAGAAAGACATTCTTACAACAGTGGGCATGTGTTGGCTGAATGTTAGGTCACTGTCCACATAAGATCGAAAATCCTAAATAGTTGATCATCTCTTAAGAAGGTATTGTCAATGTGGTAGTTTCCTGGGGTAGATGACTTCTCAAATGATACAATAATGCATGTTCTGGCATTTAGTTTCAGACATTGATTTTGGTTATTTATCTGGGACAAACCTTCCTACTGGATGGATAAGTCACCGGGGATTCAATAAATGCTCCTAGCTTGCAGTCATCAGCAAACTTAGTCAACTAGAGCTATTTGGTAATGGCTGTTACTTCAGAGATGCTGAACATGATAGGTCCCATCACTGAACACTGGAGGAGTCCATTGGTGACTAGTCTCTTTGTGGAGGTAGCTTCACCTATTTTGATCTCATGCATCCTATCTCTGAGCCAGTTTGGCAGTGGGTAATGTAGGGATTTCTTGCTTTTCACAATGCCTGAGTGGGAGATTTTGTCAAAAGATTTTGCCAGCTTGAGGCCAGATGTTTTGGGGGGATGCTGTGATAAAACTGTTCCTAAATGCCTATTCTGCCAAATATGAAATACCTTCTTCCTCACATACTCATTAAGAGTAGATGCAAAGATATCTTCTGATGATACTTCTTTAATATGTGTCAGCAAGGCATTGCTCAAATAAAGACAATCACTTTCCACAAACCAGTTTGTCCTCCTTATGCTATTGCAGTCGTACCAACTAAAGTTTAGGTTAGATCTTCTAAGACAAAAGTTTGTATCAGCCCTATTAATTCTAAACATGGTCAGTCCTGTTATCCAGTCACTGTTTGTGTGGACTTTTATAAGTTTTTCCCATGTGTGTCTTTCCTCCAAATATTCTGGTTTCCTTCTTCTTCTCAAAACCATGCTATTTTACTGGCTTCTCCAAACTGTCCATACGTATTATGTTTACTGTTTGCCTTTGCTTCTGTGGCCCAAGTTAAACCTGAAAATATTCTAAAGACCATTTCACTTGGCAATATAGCAAAAACACTAACTAATAAACAATTAAGCAAAAAAAAAGCACATCCCTAGATGCACTGAATAGGATGATCATATCATTTTTAACTCTCCTTAAGACAGTAAAAAAGATTAAACTTATATGTCATGTCTTCAAGGGAGAAGGAGGCAATTGTGAATTGCAGCCAGTAAAATGATTTCATTGCTGTTGTTAGAGGGGAGCACTTTACCTTTCTCTATAAGATGTGTAATAATAAGCTGTTATTTTTTTAGTACAATTAAATGTGATCTTATCTGATATGTGTACATGTTGTGTTGGTAGCTGTGTACACTGCACTGTTATGGACTAACACCAAATGTCTGAACCTGCACTTCCTCTCATACTGAGCAGGATTACTATCGCAACAACATATCATCAGTGGCGTAAAACGAACCTGTCTCACATCACACAGTTTGAGCCCATGTTATAAGGGCATGTAGGAAATCTGCAATGGGCATAGGCTAAGTGTATAACTTCCCACCGGATATGAGCATTGCTGCACTGCACTGCTTTGCTATTCATATATTATTCTCCAGTGCTGCCCAGTAAATACTGTCAGTCAACCATATTTGTGGAGTAGCTACTGTCCTAAGTAGTTTTTCCTGTGTCTTATGCCTCTGTAATGTGGTCATACTTTCTCCTATATAATGCCAGTCATGCAAAGAACAATATGTATGATGGTCAGTTTGGTGACATATAAGGCAGATGGAAGTTTCTACACCGATAATACTTTCACGTGAATTGCCATTTGTGATGCCATGCTGCTGATCACATATGCATCCTCTATCCCTCAGCACCAGAACTCTAGCTGCATGATTGCAGATGAGCAAAGACATGTTTACCATTTTTATTGAAAATAGAATGAAATTCTGGAAACCAGACCAAATACTGGGAAAACATGAAATTCCATGGACTTTGTTTTAGACCAGAACACTCATTCACTTTACTTTGCATTTTTATAGATATTCCCTACTTGTAATACTGTCATTATTGCAATCAGTGTTCTCTTGTATAAGCTTTTTCTTTTTTAATTTTGCTTATACTTGCTTCAAAAAACATTGTACTTGAATCACAATAATGAACAGAAATGGCAGATAATAATCATATGCAGAAATACCATATTTCAGTTCATGAAAATGGAATCTAATCAGATTTGTAACCATTAATCAGTGTCTGTGAAAGCTAGGTTAAGAAGGGAGGTGATGATTAGTGATCAGCAGTATGGTTTCATGCCTGGAAAGAGCACTACAGATGCAATATTTGCTCTGAGAGTAATGTTGGAGAAATACAGAGAAGGTCAGAAGGTGTTGCATTGTGTCTTTGTAGACTTAGAGAAAGCATATGACAGGGTGCCTAGAGAGGAGTTGTGGTATTGTATGAGGAAGTCGAGAGTGGCAGGGAAGTATGTAAGAGAGGTACAGGATATGTACGAGGGTAGTGTGACATTGTGAGGACTACAGTGGGAGTGACAGATACATTTAAGGTGGAGGTGGGATCACATCAAAGATCAGCTCTGAGCCCTTTCTTCTTTGCAGTGGTGATGGACAGGTTGACAGATGAGATCAGACAGGAGGCCCCGTGGACTATGATGTTTGCAGATGACATTGTGATATGTAGTGAGAGTAGGGACCAGGTTGAGGAGACCCTGGAGAGGTGGAGATATGCTTTAGAGAGGAGAGGAATGAAGGTCAGCAGGGCTAAAACAGAATATATGTGTGTAAATGAGAGGGAGGGTAGAGGAATGGTGAGGATGCAGGGAGTAGAGTTGGTAAAGGTGGATGAGTTTAAATTCTTGGGATCAACAGTTCAGAGTAATGGTGAGTGTGGAAGAGAGGTGAAGAAGAGAGTACAGGCAGGGTGGAATGGGTGGAGAAGAGTGTCAGGAGTGATTTGTGACAGATGGGTACCAGTAAGAGTGAAAGGGAAGGTCTACAAGAGGGTAGTGAGACCAGCTATGTTATATGGGTTGGAGACAGAGGCATTGACGAAAAGGCAGGAGTCAGAGCTGGATGTGGCAGAGTTAAAGATGTTAAGATTTGCACTGGGTGTGACTAGTATGGACAGGATTAGGAATCAGTATATTAGAGGGTCAGCTCAGGTTGGACAGTTTGAAAACAAAGCAAGAAAGTTGAGATTGCGTTGGTTTGGACATGTGCTGAGGAGGGATGCTGGGTATATTGGGAAAAGGATGCTAAGGATGGAGGTGCCAGGTAAGAGGAAAAGAGGAAGGCCTAAGATAAGGTTTATGGATGTGGTGAGAGAGGACATGCAGGCAGTTGGCATGAAAGAGCATGATGCAGAGGACAGGAAGAAATGGAAACAAATGATCCGCTGTGGCGACCCCTTACGGGAACGGCCAAAAGAAGATGATGATGATGATGATGATGATGATGATGATGATGATGAATCAGTGTCTGTGCAGATGGGATACTAATAAAAACCAGCATGAAAATATGAGTGCAGTAAAACAGCCGAAAGGTCAATCTACAGGTCATGTGACAGCAAGTCAACACTAATGGCGGTTCTGTGCAAGCTGTGCCCTGCATGCAACATTCTCTGAAACAATGGAATGGTGAAGCAGGGCAATATTTCCATCTGTGATACATGACTGAAGGTTCTCCACATATTCAGTCTGGTACAACACACAAAAGTCAGAATAGAACCGTGAGACGTTCATTAACATCAATTCAGCAAAGACTTGTGACAGGAAGTGTGGTCTCAGAACTTGGACCATCAAGGGGTGTTATATCTCATTAGACATAAAGAACAGTTTAGAGCAGTTTGGTTCAGTCACAAGACTATCATCATTTGTGACTATTTCAAATAGGCTTTATTTGTTTGCTTGGTTAGTTAGTTAGTTAGTTAGTTAGTTAGTTAGTTAGTTAGTTAGTTAGTTAGTTAGTTAGTTAGTTAGTTAGTTAGTTACTTAGTTAGTTAGTTAGTTAGTTTATTGTGTAAGTTGGCTGGTAAAATTTATTTCTCCACCAAGGCTCATTTAACAGATAACAAAAATTATAGACAAATGTTTGTATAGACATGGTATATTAAACAGAGCGCTTATTGCCATGAATTAAATCCAGCCATTTGCTGATGATTCACGAGTCATACAACAGAACAAATTCCATAGTGAAAACATATAATAAATAGTTACGTTATATAGTTATTATTTACAATATATATAGTGTTTTGAGCTTGCTGTACAGACTCAAGAGTTCTATGATTTAATAACCATTATCCATTAACCAATAGCATTTGTTTTCATTGATGAGGTGCTTTGTACTTTTTTCTTTTTTTTTTGAATTTTTGTATAGTACAGAGTGGTCAGATTTCACTGGGAAGATGATTACAAGTGGTGAGCCCTAATTGTGTGAAGGCTTTTTTTCCTATTGTATTTTTGAATCAAGGGTGACTGAAGAAGATGCCACTGTCCTGGTTATCTATTAGAGGGTATGGCTTTTCCAAGAATGATAGTTTGATTCTAAGTAGCGGGCAGCTTCCTAGCCTTACTATTTTAAAGGCAGCTCAGAAGAAAAGTGACACTCAGCTATGAACAACCAATTATTACCTTTTATGCAATCACAATGATGAGTATGTCAATCCACAAGCAAGCAAATTTGGAGATCTTATTTTCTAAAATTTGTAGTCTTTGGATATTGTAAGAGTGAAAAGTTAGAAACAGTAGGCAGTATTCAAATTTTTGGAGTAACAATATATATCCTGCATGAGTTGTCTCACTGCTTTTGAACAAAGCTTTGAACACCTATCCACACTGTCTACAGTTTACACTATACTATTGCAGTGCTTCATTTGGCAGCTTTATCACTACCTTATAAAATATATAATGGTACAAAATCACCAAATATATTCACTCATTTCCCACTTTCCCCATGTGTACACTATCTTCAATCTCTGCTACTGTATTTATTTATTTATTTAGTTATTTATTTACATTTGTTTACGGCAAAAGCCCTACTGGATAATTTTATCTATTTTCATCAGAGACCTGGGGAGAAAAGCTCCACAAATAAATGAACAAAAAATGCATATATATATATATATATATATATATATATATATATATATATATATATATATATATATATAAATATATATGGGTCTACCTGAAAACACCGATATGCAAAAACATCGACAACAAAATCACCAACACCACAAAACTGAAAGTTCAAAAACATGAAACTTCACATGCCCAACAAACCACAATCCCAACAGTCAACAAACAAAACAAATCCCCTGTCCAAAAAGCACACACACAACACAAGCACACCAAAAACCTTACAAACCTACACTAAACCTTACAAACACAACTATCTATGCACTAACCTTAACCCAAACCCTAACCCTAAGGTCCGTCACTATTGCACACTCACCTAACCCATGCCCTAACCCTAACTCACTTAACCTGCACCTAACCTTAAAGTCTGTCACTATCGCACACTCACCTGACCTACACCCTAACCCTAACTCACTTAATCCACCCCTAACCCTAAAGTCCATCACTATTGCACACTTACCTTACTCGCACCCTAACCCTGCCATCAGTCACTACCTCATACTTACACACTAGCGCTCGTTTGACATATCAGTGTTGTCAGCGTCAGGATTTTCAACTGTTGGTCATCTCCGTTGTCGATCTTCCGGTGTCAGTGTTGTCGTTGTTGGTGTTTCCAATTTTCGGCGTTATCAGGTAGACATCATGTTACAATTTACAGATATTACTACACATATAATATGTAGAATAATACACATGTGCCATCAATAAAAAAGATATATACAACATAATGTAGCATTAAAACTTGTTGACATGTTGTAAGTGCAAAAGTTAATTACTCACTTATAAAGCAAATGTCAGAATGAAACTTTTAAGTAGTGGATAAGGAGGAGGACAGGATGGGAGGGGAGAGTGATAAATATTTGTTAGATGTAATAAGTGAAGCAGATAAGGGAGACAGGAGAAATAAAGTGGGAAAACAAGATTAAGAGTGAGAGAATTAAAAACAAGGAAAAGGAAAGAGATGGTGCATATAGATATTAGAAGACTAGAAGTTAAAATTATTAGCCAGGAGAACAGCATATTCAAAGCCAGGAGTCAGAGAGGAATTTGTTTAGTTGCAGCTTAAATGAAAGAATGTTATGTATTGCCCTGTTTGATGGAATTATTGTATTTCAGACTTTTGCTATATGTTTGAGTACAGACTTTGACCACAGTTTTTGTAAGGTTTATACATGTCGAGTAAATTTTTATCAGCGGGTAAAAGGTGACAATTGTGGAGGTAATGGTAGAGAACCGTACTTATAGCCAGACAGGAAGGGAGATTAAATATACTTTTGTGAGTTAAGAGAAGATCGGTATAATTTAGTTGGTGGGATAATTCTAGCCAATTTAGAGATTTTAGTGCAGAACAGAGATATGTTCTGTGACTTGTATTTATAAGCATAGCTAAGGCATGGCAAGATGGGCAACCGACTGCACTGGCACAAAGTGTTGGGTAGGGTGTGATCAGCTAATCCCTGTCCGGATTGCATTTGCAGTCAAACACGAGTGCTGCAGCTCTCCATGTGTGGTCTAAACTGTAGTAACTGCTTTCCACATTTTAAAACCTGATTGCTGTAGCGCTTCATGCAGGTAGGCTTTATAAGGAGAAGATTTTTTTAACTAAAACATAAGCACCGTAGTGCTCCATGCAGACAGAGTATAAACTCTAGCAACTGTTTGCTATATTTGTAGCAATTAATTTGCTTCAGTTTATAAGAAGATTTTTTTTTGGTTTGTTTTTTGTTTTTTAACTAAAACATAAGGGCAGTAGTGCTCCAAGCAGGCAGGGTATAAACTATAGCAACTGTTTGCTACATTTGTAGCAAACAGGTTGCTGCAGTTTAAAATAAGAAATTATCTTTTTTTTTCATAAAATATGTTCAAGGAGTGTCAGGAGCAGGGCACAGAAATGGACCTGAATGGCTCTGTGGGAGGGGGAGTATCTTGTGCATCTGGTTAGTGTGCCAGTAAAAGAATAGCCATTCTTTTTTTTTTTTTTTTTTTGCTTGAGGGCATGTATCATTAATAAGCCAATCACTATTAGCTTAATATAGCAAAGTGCTTTTTTAGAGCTTGGGGTACTGGTTCATGGTTTAAGGTGATGGTTGAGTCAGCTACTCTTTTGCTTGTGTTAGCTGCAAATCTAGCTATCATTATAAACCTGTTCTAGTTTACATTTTAGGATGGCCTAAAGGTGAGCCAAAATGAGAGAAACATATAACAGAGACAGTAGTAGGTAGGTAGTGACAAAATTGGGTCTGGCAGATGCAGTATGGAGTTTGTTTTGTCTCTATATATCATTTCTGTGTTTTTTTATATTGTTCTGTATATAGAGGTCATATATGAGGTTGCATTTATAGTAACCCCCAGCAGTTTTGTATAGGACCTACTCCAACTGGTGTATTGTTTAGGGATGTGATTTTATACTTATGCTACTCATGAGTAACTGATTTTGTGAAAAATAAAAGAAACTGGGTTTTCTTTGGATTAAGAAGGACATGGTTACAAACAATGCTTTTAATGGAGTTAAAGGTATGTTGTGTAATCTTTTCTAAGTTTTCTGGACTGGCTGAGAGGCATATAAAGGTGAAATCACCTACATGATGCATAAGGGATGCTTGTTGTACAGGACTATGAAGATTGTTTATAAAAATATTAAATAAAATAGAACCAAGGATAGAGACTGGTAGGACACCTGCATTGATTTGCAGATAAGTGGAAAGGGTAGAATTCTGTTTGACTGCCTGGTAGTGTTCTGACAAGTAATTATTAAACCACTGAAGATTCGGTTGTGATATAACTGTTGTGGGTAGTCATAATAGGAACTTTTTATGAGACACAGTTTCAAAAGCTTTGGATAAGTCTAGGAATAAGGAAGATTTGAATTTAAATCTATCCATGGCTTTATTTATGTTATCTGTAAAAATTAGGAGAGCAGTTGTTGTGCTATGTGGAGGTCTAAAACCATGTAATGGTTAGTAATTGTTACTTTCTGAGATGATGGAGTAGTCGTTTATGGTCACATTTTCCAATATTTGTGACAGTGAGGAGAAGGTAGCAGTGGGTCTGAAATTAGATATCTCAGCATAAGTACCATCTTTGTGGAGGAGGAGGATGAGATGGCATTTTTTTTCCAGATTGTATGACTATCAGAATCCTGTATTGCTCTATCTATAAGGATGGGGACGATATGCAATGGCATTAGCAGCAGTTTTGAGGTATTCTGTAGAAAAGTTATCAGCAAAGGGTGAGAAAAATTTAAGTTTGGATAATAACTTTTTTTTTTTATGAAGGAGGCTGCATCTGGTTTTAGTGTAAGGGTGGGGCTATTAGAAGATGGGGTAAACATGAGTCAGAGGAGTCAGGAAAGGATCCATTTGCAAGGGTAGCTCTGCTGTCAACGAAGTATGACAAAACCTGGTGACTGTTTCTAAGAGGGAGTTATTGGGGCAAGGGTTAGAACATGATGAGTTAATTGGTGTAAAATTTGTTTAATGGATGACTAGAATTTTTGGAGGTTATACCTATGGTTATTTTGTAAATCAGAATAGTATTTTCTCTTATCAAAGTTGATTTGTTTTTTTGTTTTTGTTTTTTGTAAGGGTACAAAATAACTTAAAGTACTGAAGAATTTGTGAAGTGTTAGGTTTCTTCCACTCTTTCCATGCCTTGTCTGTATTTTGCATAAGACTTCTACTCTGATTAGTAAGACAAGGGTAAATATAGATTTTACTCTCTTTTTACATAGTGGTACAAGACTGTTTAGGATGCTTAAAAAGGTTGAATTGAACCTTTCTACTACCTCATCTAGTGGCAATATGTTTAGAATAGTCTAGTTAAATGAGTTAAGAGCAGCTAAAAATGATTCTGGGTTAAACTTTGAGAGATAATGTGTAATTCTGTATAGATGTTTGGCATGGTGAATAATACGTCTGACAGCATACGTGGGATAGTGATGATAGTGAGCAGAAAGGGATTCAGGAAGGGTCCCTGATGCAGTGTAGTTGCAAGGATCAGAGACCAGAATCCAGTTAAGAATGGGACTAATGCTCTGGGATTTGTTGTGATGAGAAGAAGAAGTAATAAGCAGTTTGAGGCCATGGGTTATAGCTAAAAGGATAGCTAGAAGTAAAATTACTCCAGTTAATACTGACATCATCTAGGATAATTGTGCAGCTCCTACATATGTTTCCTTATAATTTCTGTCTAATTTTTGTTTCATTGCAACACCTTCTCCAGTGTGTGGTCACTATCTGCCCCACATGTACATCACACTGCAGCATCTCCTGCCTGTGATGTCTTGCATGTTATACTCTGTTGTGTCCTTTCTTACTACTTTTCTGTACAAAGGATCATTTTTGTAAATGGGTTGTCAAACAACTGAGCTTTTAAATCTTTGTGAATTTTCTAATGACAACCAGACATGTTAAGGTATGATTATAGCACTCATGGTAGCCATGGTAACAGCATCAACTGCATTATCAGTATACTTTAATGGTGGACAGCTTGCTAATGCAGCATTCTTAAACAGAAAGCAAATCCTATTTTCCTTACAGTTCATCATTTTTTGCCTTGTGCTTAAGAGATAACAGAATTTTGGTTAGTCACTATATAAGCTAAATAGGTATGAGTTCTCAGTGTCAAAATAGTTGAGTTATAAACCCTTTTGCAGTGCTTGTTCAGAATTACCATTTCCTGTTACAGGCAAAGTACCTTGAGGTACTGAAGATATAAAAACTGCCTAAGTAGCAAAATGAAGTTTTATATCAAAGGCAAGGGTTCTCCTTATGAAATCTACCCAGCAAATCTGCTTATGTTTTGAGCTGGTAGCTGAGAGTTAGGATGTTTTGAATTTTTATTCCATAAGTTCTGGAATGTTTTCACTAAAGGTAACATCCTCCTTTGGCTTCTGGACTTTAAACACTTGTGAAAGCCTCCTTTTTGATTAATAAATATCAAAAAGGCCAGTTGCATTTTTCTTTTGTGATGTTCCTAGTGTTAGTATTAAAAATAATATTTTGAGCAGGGGAATCCAAATATTGTAGTGTCATGATAAGGAATAATAAACTGAGCCAGTAATCTGTAATATAAGTAGGGCACTCACAAACATCTAAGGAGGTGGAAAAAAGACTCATTTTTCTATCGTTTTATTTTGTCTAAAGAATTTGCAGATACCATTGTTGGTTTACAAAGCTATCCCTAAATTTCAACCTATGTCAGTCACTAAAAGAGACTAATATCGGTTTTACAGCCTTTGCATATGAGGCAAAGGCAATCTCTTCTACCAATTCCTTTCAATTATTTATAAGCACAATATTGAGAGATGGTGGGATCTTAACAATAAGAGGAATTTTAGTGTCTTCCATAATAGAAACATGTGGCTCAGGTTTCATAGCCTCTTAAACTAGCCTAAGACAATTTTATATCACTTTCAGCACTAGTATTGATAAGGGCATGAGCTTCCTTTCATATTTGCTGGATACTTCACTGGGAAGGCTATCCAGGACCTAAAATTGCCAACTACAAATTTTTAATAAGAGTCAGCTAAAAGGATGTGCCAGCCAATTTGTACAGCAATAATTGTAGAGTTGGTTGTCAGTGATACAGAAGAATAACTTTTGAAGGTGAGCTAACACTTCAGAAGATGATGGTAGAAGACAGAGTTAATTTAGGAAATGTAGACATAATATTTTAGCTTGAGTTACACCACAGAGAATGAAAATGCTGAGAAACCTGACAAAAAATAGAAGTGTGGATGATTAAAATGTCATAATGTTTGACCTTGTATGGTTAGAAGTTTGTAACTAGTGACTCTTGAGATAAATTTGCAAAGATCCCATCCATTCATCTCACTACAATTTCAATATGGTCAATTTTTTAAACTGTCTAGTTTGTAGAGGAGGCTTGTTTCATATGAGAGGGAAATATCGGGTGATGAATTCCTTAAAATGGGGTAGGATTTGAACATAAATCCACTGGATAACCATTCTAGTAGCTCTAACAATTAAGCTGTTGAAGAAGGCACATAGCTTGAGGGAAAAATGCCATCTTTCTAACCATTCATCTGAAAAAATGTTTTCATGTTTGCGCTTGCATTAGTTTATCACATATTTCTTGGAGTATTTGTCCATGGATATCAAATGCTTCACAGTCAATATGAAAACAAAAAAAAATGTCTCCTTAACTTAATGGCCTGATTAAATCATTTACAAAGGCCCCAAGACTACTGAATGCATGATACTTGCCTAAGCAAAAAAGGCACTTTGAATGAAAATCTGTTGTATTTTCTTAAATCTACAAAATGATAGACTAATAAAATCATAAACACTTTCAACCCATTCTATTGCATTAAAAAATACTTAAGAATTTAGTATTGAAGATGAATCAATTTGTAGTTCTGTACCCAAACCATTTCACCTTGGGAAAATGGGGGTTTCACAACTAGCTTATTTGTTGGCTTGTGAATATGCTCCTCTCATTCCATGACGCAACTGTTTAATCTCCTTTGATGAAATTAATCCACTTGGTAACCTGTCTAGAATCTATGTGACTTCTGATGGAATTGTTTGCATGTCTCTTCTGGCATACCATCTCCTTGACCTGGGACAAAATGGCCAATGTCATAGTATTGAATGAAGACATCCATTGACTGCAATCCAGTTCTTACCAAGAAAATGCTGCCATAAAAATACTTGAGAATTAGTTTCAGAAACCAAAGCATTCCCTGCTGTCTATTATTATTATTCAAATCACCAAAATGAACATTATTTTGATAATCATGTAAAACTTCATTGTAATGCATCAGTATTATCATAAAAGGAAAACCAGAGTCTTCAGTGATATCATTCCACTTCTTAGTGAACCCAAGTTGGAAAAATAATTGTGTCAGTTCCTTATTTATTCTTAAACCTCAGACTCTTCCCACTGAAGAATAAATTGTCCCATTTTAATCTCTTCAGCTTCATAAATTCTTTCCCAGCAATTTGAAACAACTCTTCAACCTCATCTTTGTTAACATCTCCACATCACCAGTATTAAAATTCCAATAAGGTGGATACAAAACATCACAATTTTATGTTTCAAAAACTTCCTTTGTTAACCCCCTGATGTTTCGCTCATCTCAAATATGCAAAAAAGGATGACCAAGTGAATGCTACAGAGTCAAACAAATGCATCAAAGAAACAAAATTGTGACCCAAAAACTTGCAACAAAAAATTAATAAAAATAAAAGTATGACAAAGAACACTGGCTGAAACCTATTTATTGCAAAATAAAATCCAGCAGTCTAACAGCTTTCGTCTCCCAAAGAGATTTCTTTAGATTGTTGAGGAAAAGACATAAACCATCAAATATTATCTAGAAGAAGTCGCATGATAAAATTAACCAATAATTGAATGTTTAATTCTATTCTTATTCATAACAGCCTTAAAACTGATGTGATCATTAACCCCTGGAAAAACTGCAGCATTAAGCAACATTTGCCAGTGCTATTCTCTAGCATGTAATTTGTCTTCCATGTCAGGTGATCTCAGGTTTGTTGAAAACCCCTTCAAGATATAGAAGATGAATTTCTTTTTGGTTCTGACAAACAAATGCATATACAAAGCACTTATCACAGCTTTTACTGATAGTGCATAATTATGCTCATAAACATGTTTTAACAAGGCTCTTTTGGTTCACCCTCTATAAAAAGCTTCACAAGATAAAAAAGTCTTTTCAGCTTTTCCTGGTTAGGGGTCGCCACAGCAGAACTCCTGTCTGCTAATGATTGGCAGTAGATTTTTATGGTGCTGAGTTGCCAGCCCGGCATCCAACCTTCAGCGAAGGCACGCCCATTCACACATGTCTTTCGAACGCCACTTGACCACTGGGAAGACATGCAGACTCCACACAGAAGGCACTCCAGCCGAGAATCGAACAGGAGAACCTCTTGCTGTGAGGCAACAATGCTTCCGCTGCACCACCGCGGCTACTACTTCACAACATAAACAAGAAACAACTAAAATCAAACATACAGACTTGCAGTTGGAATATCTACATGTGGAGGAACATATATGGTTTCCTGACACACCACAGGAAAGAGCTAGCATTATGCATGACTTCTACAATATATTTCTCTTCCTTAAGATGCTGGTTACCATAGCTTTCATACGTGTAGCAATAAAGGCCTCACTTCATCCATAATCACACAGGTTTATGAAAAGGAAGAGCTATCATTCAGTGAACTGCCAAACAGTGTGTGTGATACATGTGCAATCATTACCAATGCATTTGTAGCAATGCACTCAAGCAATTCATGTTATTCACATGTGTGGCATGTATTTGGGTTGAATCACTACTTCTTGCACAGTCACATTACACAGGGCTTTCTAGTTTTTAAGGGCACTCACTGTGGCTAATGTTAATGATTACAGCTACATTTATAGTACCTCTAAATTCTTTAATCCCACCATATGCTGATACTCTGTTGCAATTTATGCTGGATGACTACAAATATCCTGGCTTCTGGCATACTTACAGAGCCTTCACAGTGTGACTGAACTCCTGTATTGAACACACACACACACACACACACACACACACACACACACACACACACACACACACACACACACACACACACACAATCACACATGCAAACAGACACAAACCGGCAATATCCTCCTTTTCCTACCTTGATTTAGCTAGGCGATGCTCTAGCATGGCCACTGCTAAAGCCAACGGAATGTTCCTAACATGTTACATTCTACATAATATGCTGGTAATGGAATAGAATGGGAGTCCAGGAAGAACAGTATGGTCAAACCATTTACATAGTCAATAATGAAGTTGCATCGACACCAGAAAAGAACCAAGGGGTAGCTGCACAATCTCTACCAGACAACGACAGCCTCAGCACACAGCAACAGTACAGGTGAAGCAGTAATCTAGCCCAGAACTTTGAACCCTGATAAACACACAGTGAAAGTACTGTATCGCACAAAACAAATCCAGTGCATACAGATTTAATATCAGGTTATACAGGTCAGGCCACTCTGTGCATCAAACATTTTCCACGTTTCCACATAATGGTCAAGAGACTGAGTACACAATGGTATATGACTGGGTTTGGAAAGTATGCCACAGGTGAAGATGGGTTCTCTGTTTCAGGGACAATATCCTTCTGTGATAGAAAGTGAATGTCACTATGTTTCTGTCACCTGGGGACAATCTGCTGACTTGTTGCACTGGAACTAGCATTCCCTCCCTGGCAAGAATGAAGTATAACTATGAACTGGACAGTGTATACTGATGACAAGCGCTGCCAGTGGAGGCTGAGTGTCATTCCCACTAAAAAGGAGGGGTGACAGAGTTTGCACATTTCCAGTCAAAGGTAAGGGATGAGTACTCTGCGCTGGCCTTGTACATCACCTCACAGGGTACTTAACCTAACCTGACCCTGGACAACATTGCCAGTACTGGTAATGATAGTGTCACTTGCAATACTCAACAAAGAGATGGAGATGGAAGATGTATGCATCACTGCAGACCTAATAAGACCAATTAGTACTGTGTACCTGGACTCCATGTACTCACAGAGTTGTTGTAAAGCTGGATGACTTCCTCACGAATACCATGCATCTCAGCACTCTGATCCATGCTGAAATGGGTTGCAATAGATTGTTGCTGGATGATAGTCCAGTACATCTCCTGGCTAATTCTGAGTACTGCCACTATGGCAGGAGTCAGCTGTGACACATAATGGCATCAGGCACATAGAATGCAGTGCGGTCATCTGCTGCTGGGTCTAGGATTGTAATGACTTCTGCAAGATACCAAGCTTCATGCAAGCTTCCACCCATTTCAGCAATAATTTCTAAATTTCTAATGACACGTGAGATTTCTCATTGAATCGTAAAGTACAGTTATTCTTACAACAGTAAGAATTTTTTCTGCCTTCATTGACAGTTTTACTGACACAAAAATGTTTTATAGTAGTTCACAATGTTTTTCATGCATCTGGGTTTTGAAATCAAACTTAGTTAAATAATTATATTTCACATTTTCATATTTTTATTCTGTCTTACAAAAATGTTGCCACTCCTTGGCATCTTCATTGCCAAAGACAAAGTATTATATCTTAAAAAGACACAGAGCAGTTCTGTAATCTAAATAGTACAAGCTGTGATACCTGTGCTTGAAATGCATACACTTTCTACCAGCATTTTCTGGCAGTGTAAGGAAATAATGCGACACAGAGATAACTATGCAATTTCCAGATTACAAAACAGAACTGCTAGCATATCAGCTAGGTAGGTGCTTACTGACCAGTAACAATGTTGCAATTTTATTTCTGCTCACTAGTTGATTGCAGCCATAATACATATCCCTTTACAACAAACAGGCTTACCTGATGTGACACTGAGGAAGGACACATTCATCAGCTTAAAGTGCAGTATTTATGATAAATCTAACAGTTCCAGTAGAATAAATAGCATTTATCCCAGATCCCAGGTCATTCTAGTCTGCATTGCAGCACTGTTCTGCTTAAAACTAGGGTTATGCCATTGTATAACAGGGTTTCTACCAAAGTTTTGCTTTTCTGTTGTTTACAAAGCTTAATTTTTTTCAAACCATTTCAATTTACAAAAAGGAATACATATAGAAATGCTTCATGAGCATGGAGGTGTGGCTAACCCATGTAGAGATCTTGTGAGGATTATCAGAGCACAGCCTACAGAAAAATAAAACATAAAATAGGCATCCTTTCTTTTCTGAATGGATGGACTGCTGTGCAGAACTACCTTTGAAAGCTGTCTGGCTCTGCATTTCCAATTACTGCAAACTCATTCCAACCCAAAAAGGTAAGGATCACCTTGGAGTGGAATTCATTCGTTATCAGAGTTGAAGGATAATTACCTACAATTGTAGTACAAGCAGTGCTACTGAAGGGAAAATAGCTATTAGTAACCCAGTTTATGCGAATTCAAAAGGTATTGGTGTAATTATATCACTATCCTGCAACTTGTTTGGAATGACAGCTGAAATGAATGGTGCAGATCATTTTGATACATATTTATATATACATATATATTTTTTGTTTTAAGACAGTTTATTCTAAGAACATTAGTACGCAGCTTTTCACTATTGTTGCTATGATTAATTCCTTTAGACACTAGTTATAAAAAATACTCAGATTGTTAAATGTTTCTTGAAAAATTAATTCCATCTTCTTTTTTCATGCCAACTCACCATAACTCATATTTTGCGAAATGTAAATATAATCCTCTGTGATCCATTCTGATTGCTGTAGGTGTGGAAATGAAATGTTATGTCTGCATGCAGAGTGAAAATGAGTAAACAGGTTAACAGCCGTCACCTTCAAATTTTACATGGCTCCTTGCTTCTACTTGTAACACTCCAGGTACCACTGTGTGAATCTAAGCTAATGAAAGCATCTTTCAAGTGTTTTCAAAATGAAGTCAATTCTGTCAAAACATGGATGCATATATTACTACAAATCCTAGACTAGCATCTTTATCAGAAAATCGTACTGAGAAAGTGAAGGAGACAGGTGAAAAGTAACAGGATTAGCAGAATCTTGTAAAAGCACCTTTTCTCGGATCACAAAAAAGTTTCACCAATATCATGATAGCTTCCTGGCCATTAAATTTGCATTCACAGAGAATGTGAAGATTTCCATACAAACATATGTAAGATATAGAGAAACATTTAAACGTTATTTATAGCAACAACAAAGAAAAGATATTTGACAAACAAACATTCAGGCATTGTAGATAAAAATATGGATTATTGCTACTTAGACAGTCTCCAACAGGCATGACAACTAATATTTATTTTGTTTAAGGCTACTGTGACAGAGATGTCCTGCCTGGTTACTGCTGTTAATGATTTGTTAGAGAATATGGATTTATCTGAACATGTTTTATTTTAATCTAAAGAAATGTACCATTTAAAACCAAATGTAGCTTGCAGCATGTTTTAGTATAAAGTTTCTAAACTAAAGGAAGATCCTCAAATATGATGTTACTAATGGGGTATTGTACTGTACTTTGTATGAGGAGTTGATGTCTTTATCAAGGGCTACAGACCAATATTTGAATCTCATCTCATCGCTTCTTTATTGACAGGTTTGTCTAAGATGCTAAATGCCCTGCAACCTTGGAAGTTGAACTTTGCAGTTTACATATAGTTTGCAGCGGCAAACTCAGCCCCTTTCAGTATTTGTCTCTATTTCTTTTTTTTTTTTGTATTCTGTTTCATTTAAATTAGTAACATTTTTCCTAATAATATATCATTTGCAATTTTTGGGATTCAGTCAACTGTAGGAAGTGTTGAAGAGAACAAAGGACTATGTGTGCATTTATGTGCTTTGGCCTGTTTTCCTAGCTGAAGACTACCTTCTGGGTTATTCCATGAAACCAGAAGAAGGTATTTTGTATTAATACTAACAGTATCCATTCACCCATAAAGCAAGTTAGGCCTTAGATCTGGTTATGGCAGAAATTTTAGAAACTGAGCACATAAAACTTGCACAGCTGAGATACCATTATGTGGCATATTATTCCTGCCCACCTGGGAAAAAGAGAGGAGTCAATATCCTTTGTTGACAAGGTATCATGTTCTTTCAGGTGTTAAGCAACTTTACAATACCTAATGGGGCTCTAGCCAGTGCAATTATTACACTCTTACAATGTATCATTACACTGACTACCATATATCTGCACCTAAGAATGGGAGTTTTAGAGGGAAGTATTAGGGTCTCTTTCAGTTCCTAATGGATCAGGCCAAAGGCTCTTTAGTTCTTAAAATGGATATCAGTTGCCTGTCTTCCCATCATGAAACCTGTATTTGTAAACCTCCCTTGTTTCTTTGCTTTACTAAGTTTCTTATTTCTTGGTCCCCCAATATGTCTGTGTCTGATTTAGGCCTGCCCTCCACCATTACAGCACTATGTTTCACTCATTATTCTTCGTGCCAAGGTACAGTCACTAGAACAGATAAGATTTATTCAACCCAAGATGTCCTGGAATCCATATCACTATTCATAAGTTTTCCTTGCCCTTACCTGATAACAAGGCCTTACTAACCCAGTTAGTATCCCTTGACTGTTTATCTCCTCAGGACATGGCAAGGTCCTTTCTAGTATACCAGGTGACTTGAATTCCATACTATTATTTATTTCTTTCGTGACTAGTTTCTTTTAGTATACTATTCAAAAAATCATTCCTGACTGACACATGCCAAACTGTGTATTGGCTGATGGTCAGTGGGTGACATGGAACACAGAATTAATCCAACTGCAAAAGCAATATTATCCCCTCCAAGCAACTTGCTCCACTCATAGCCTTGCTGATTGAGTCAGTTTCAGCTACTTAAATCTAGTATAAAGTCCCTCGTAAATATAAACACTGTAAATGCTATTGATCACCTAAGTCTGCAATACCGCAAGTCTTCAACCCAAGCTTACAGCTGTTTATCCCACAAAAGCAAAATAAAACTTCAGCAGTGTTCTATATTTTTTCTTTACTTACTGACTTCTAGAGCTTATCAGTACTATATGTTTTGTCAAGACTCTGAAATGTTTCAGGCCTTATTTTTAAACTCTTTATCAATCTGGAACCATTCACCTAGATTCTAGATCCAACTTCTTTCAACTCCATTCAAAATTTAATGACTGTTCCTCTTCCGGAGCTATCAGATGAAGTTAAACAAGCTCTGGATATATCCATAACAAATCAATAACTCCTATCCTGGATTTCTTAGCTCAAATTCAAAAAAAGCTTCAGGTATGGATCATTTCCAATTTGAACAATTTTCATTTTCTAGACAGGTATCACCTCATTTCTCTTCTAAATGTTGACTACAAAATATTCATGATTATTTGGATAATGGGGCTAATCCCTCATATTCCTACCTATGTACATTCTGACCAGGTTGGGTCTGTTAAAGGCAGACAACATGAAGTTATATGCTCAGACATCAAGCTTGGACTGTCTTATCCATGGATTCTGAAAAGCATTTGGCCTATCATCCATCTACCCACAGCAAAAACTCAATGATGCCATAAAGAATAAAATCGAAGCAATAAATAATAAATCAATAGAGTGATATAGATAATCAAGTAATCACAGCTATGTAGTCCAGACTAATAAAACATTGCGCTTCATAAATTATTGAGTAAAACACCTTCACCAGTTGTGAATTTATTTTTTATGGCATCATTGACTTACCAATTGAATGAGAGATGTGGTGAAATTTTATTTATGTTTAACGTTTATGTTAATGTATTTTGACTTAAACTAGAGATTGGCTGTTCTTTCGTTAAGTAGTCTGTGATTGGCAGTTTTTGCTGTGGGTAGATGGATGATAAGCTGTCCCCAGAAGGCCTGTAATATGTACACTTTGAAGTATATTTCACTTTTTGTTAGGGTGCTTGTAATCGAAAGCTGTTTTAAAGGCGTTTTTTGTCTCTAAGATATACATTCAATGATCTAAAAACATCTAGTTATGATACATCAGTTTGATTCACCAAGCCGTCAATGTTTGATTATTTGTATCATTTTAGTGTGACTTATTATGTTTTACCACCTTAACTTTATTGCCTCACTGATCTGTAGTGCAGTTAGATGATAGTCCTAGGAGCCTTGTCATACGCACGCCTTGAAATATACTTTAATATATCAGTGTGTTTGAAGTTGAGAGTTGATATAAAGATGTGTTAAGAAGCGTTTAGCTACGCTCCATTAATGTGCTTTATAATGCCGTTAATGTTCAAGCAGTTATATTATATTATATTATTGAGATTTATTGTTTATTGTTCTTGATTTCACTATTGAATGTTTCATTTGCTATTTGAATAAGAGGCATGGTGATAGCTTATTTATAGTTCATTGGTATGTATTTTATGCTCCTGTAGATGTTTTTTGGATTGAAGCAAGCTATTGGCTGCTTTTTATTAGAGTAGTCTGTGACTGGCATTTCGTGTTGTGGGCAGATAGTTTGATAGGTCGTCCATAGGAGGTACGGCTTTCACTATACTTGTAAAAAGCGCTATTGACTGCTTCATATTTTATGTACTTTAAGTCAGCTATTGGTCCTTTTTTCCCAAGGCAATATGTGATTGGTAAATTTATTTATTGGCTACAATGGAGCATACGTTGTTCCTTTGCAGTCAATAATACAGAAATAGGAAATGAGCTACTATTGGAAGTTGTCGGCTATCTCCACTCATGATTGGATTATTGTTATCGTAATAACTTTTATGTATGAAAGAAGGCTTTTAGCTTTAATCATGAATGGTTATTTGAAGTTGTTTTTATGTATCTGAGTGTCGTTTTTCATGATTCAAGAAAGAGCTATAGTTTTATGATTTATTTTTCAGTTCAGTGTAAGTTCCGAGTAATCATTTCTATTATATGGAACATGACTTCTGATTTTGCCCATAATGAACTTATTGATTTATTGTCTAGATGAGGAATTTAGTGATAGTTTTTTGGGGCTTGTATACTCTTGTACGAACATAATGATCATGATTTGTTTGTGATTTGTGGTTAGTTTATTGACAGGCTGTTTTTAGGAGCATACCTCTCAAGTGTATCTCATTACAAGGAACGTACCTCATTTGGGGTCTTAAAAAGTTCATGTTCCTCAAAATTCCTCAATGTTCCACATTGAAAGACTCTGTCACACATTCAGTGTTAGGAATTTTTTTAAGTGAAATCCATGGTAAATAGAAATTAATCATATTAATTCAATAAAAGATCTTCTTTATAAGTAAAACCAGCATATGTTAACCATCCTTTGGCCTTCCTAGTTGAAGGTGTTAGTAAGCCATTAGTATGTGTTCCACATTTTGCCCATTTGTTCCACATTATGAGGGCTAGTGCTCCTCATTTTGGAGATGGAAGGTTGAGAGCTATGTTTAGGAGGTCCCATCAACATGATTTTATTATAATTGAAAGCTTTTAAATTTGCCATAGTAAGTTACTGTCTGTTTACTCAAACATCAGCCTGTGATTGATATTTTTTATTAGATAGTATAGAGAGTATGTCACTATTCTTAGTTTCTGATTAGTTACTTTTCAGCCAATAATACTGAACCAGTTAATTAATTTTAATTGGATGCTTGTGCTTAAGTTTATTTTTGATTGGATATTTACTGTTTTAAAATGTTTTTATGCAGGATACCTATTACGATCTGAAGAAGGCAATTGTAGCTGAAAGCGCTCTTCGTTCCTGTTCTTATTTGTTATTAAAGTTATTTTTTACGTTCCAGCTGTGTTGTTTTACTGGAGTTTCTATTTATTTGCTGCCTCAACCAGCCATGGTGTTTGCCGAAGATTCCTCACACATATCACATATCTGTATTTCCTATGTGGCATTTATTTGTCTGCTCATGAAGACTGCATATCACATATCCATATTTCCTATGTGGCATTTATTTGTCTGCTCCTGTAGACCAGATATCACATCTCTGCATCTCCTGTGTGGCATTTATTTTGCTTGGAAGTGCATACAGCAGAAAATCCTGAACTCATAGAGGTTGGCTACAATCTTTCTCACCATTTTAACAATATGCTGGAAATACCAAGATGCTTGAGTAGTGATTTTTTTTTTTTTGGAAGTGTTCTAAATATCTAGCTTTTGCTCTCACTTCCAGACTAATTGCCATGAAATGTTGAATACATCTTTCTTTCTAGATGAAGACTTTTCCTATCTGGAAATTCAAATGTGACCCCATCACAGGACAGCGCAGTGGTGCAGCAGTAATGTTATTGCCTCAAAGCAAGAGGTTCTCCAGTTCAATTCTTGGCTGGAGTGTCTTCTGTGCAGAGTCTGCATGTTTTCCTTGCATTCGTGGGGGTTTTCTCCGAGTGCTCTGGTTTCCTCCCATGTGCAAAGACATGTGTTCGGATCATTTCTCTCTGGTTCGCTGCTAAAAATTGGCTTCTTTTCAAGTCAGACTTTCCTGGTAAACAAATATTAAATAAAAAAAAAAATCTCAAGCAATTGGTTCTTTTTCCATATCATGGTCTTAGCAGTGAAAAAGGCCATTATTCTAACAATCCCATTTTGCCACAAGTGATTTAGAATGCTGGTGAATTATAGATCACATAAGCCAATGAAACTAAGGTTAATACAACACAGAGGCACTGCCATTACAATGGCCCTACATTGGCTCACTTATGTAAATTTCTGAGACCAAGCAAGTTTAGTCTGATATCTCCCAAACTAACTCAAGCACTTAAAGGAAACACTGTCCTCATTCCTGCTTGACACACACATAGCTTCCTTTTAAATAACTTCTGAACTTGATATGAGTTTAGCATATGCAGCTGCAATATTACCCCTTACCAGACTGAATCTTTTCATCTATTGAGTTTTTTGAGGTAAATTATTAATACCCCGAGTTATGGAATGTCACACTTTTAGCAGCAAAGTACATTCAAGAACACTTTCTGAAAAATCAAGTTAAAAATCTTAAGCCAGTCAAATGTAAATACCTTATACACTGTAAATGCAATTAAAGATGCAAAAATAGCAACATTATCAGTAGAAAGTCTTTAGAGTGATAATAACCAATCCATTCATAGCCTTTAAATCAATTGTAATACATTATAATGCACATAAACCAAGAATTACATTTTTCACATCTTGGGCATGTACATCCTAGAATTATAGTCTGAAAATACTATTCTATTTCACCTTGCAAGTTTGTGCATTCACATAATAGCAAGAAATTCCTGTCTGGGTGTTTGTTAATTAAGCTGTTTATGTAAATATGAAAAAGGTGTGTTTATTTATATAATTAACAAAATTAATTATATACTGAACATGTCTAAAGATATAAAACATACAGTGCAAGTATAACTGATCATTTTCTTTAGCATCATCTAACGTTGTGCTTGCTGACGTACAATAGCTTATAAGTCACTTGGTTTTGGAAATAATGTACATAAATTAATACTGTATACCTTCTTAATTAGTAGTAAACAACTAGAAATATCTACTGTACAGTAGGTAAATATATACATATATATATATATATATATATATATATATATATATATGGTTCTACCTGACTTCGTCGACAGCTGAGAAGACCGACATCGAATGGAGCTCCAGAAGATCGAAGCGAAGAAGACCGACGCTAATCGCGGGTTGCAGAACATCGACAATGCAGAAGAAGGATGCCGACATGGGGAAAGGCTGTGCAGGTAAGTGTGGAGATTGACGGTCTGTGGGGATAGGGTGGGTTAAGTGAGTTAGGGTTTAGAGTGGGTTAAGTGAGTTAGGGTTAGGGGCGGGTAGGTAAGCGCGATAGTAGACGGACCTTAGGGTTAGGGTAAGGTTTAGTGTGGGCTTGTAAGGATTTTGGTGTGCTTGTGTTGTGTGTGTGGTTTGTGGAATGGGGATGTGTTTTGTTTTGTATGGGGTTTCGTGTTTGTGTACCGGGTTATGTGTGGTTTCGTGTTTATGGACTGTCGAATATGTGGTGTCGGTGATGTGGTTGTCGGTGTTGTGTGGTTTCGATTATGTCAGGTAGAACCATATATAGATATAGATATAGATATATATATATAGATATATACAGATATAAGGAAAGCCCTATGAGAAATGGAGCCCTATTCAAAGAATATTCGTATTTCCCCTCTGCAGTCTACCATTCTTTTCACACTGTCCCCTGTGCACCCCATTGTCTTCCCAATCATGGCCTCTCCACTCCATCCAGATTATTTTTTTTTAACCTCTGTCTTACTCTTCAGGTCTTTCCTCCCTCCTTTCAACACAGCCTAACTGGCCAATGCTACAGTGTCATAACTGTAGATGAAGTAGCCAAATTAATCCAGAAGTCTGCGACCACTAAGTCTCCATACGTCATGGTGTTCTCTGATGAGTATTTTGGAGCTCTTTTTTCAATCATTTGAGCTAATAATTGCCCAAATAAAAATGGCCAGGGAAAGAAATTCAGTCTTATTTAATCTTTCAAGGAGGAAATAAGTTGTGTCCAAGGCTTAATAATCCAAACCGTCAAAATAGTAGGCGTCAATAAATTGAGAAGAAAATGTTTGTGAGGGTATGTAAGCCACATCTGGGAACAATGCCTAACCCCTCCACCAAAACAAAATCACCTTCTGTGTATCCCTCTAGATAGATAGACTGAAAGTGAACGAATAAATGGCCACAGCCATATATCATAAATTGCTGCTCTCTCACATATATGCAGCATGTCTCTTTACTCCCTACCCCAAATAAAACAACTTTCTATGTACCCTCCTGATGTTAAATTGGAAAGAAAGTGAAAGAATAAAAGGGCACAGAAACATATGTCAACTTGCTGCTGTCAAACATATGCACAGTATCCCTCTTTGCCAATACCCACGTGTACAAGTCTGATGTAGAACGGTAAGGAAAGTGAAACAATAATGATAATAGCAACTTATTCCATTGCATTAGTCTTACAAAAGTATATGACTCCTAAACGTGCTATAGCAACCTTTTGTGCAAACCTCTGAGGTTAGATTATGAGAAAATTAAAGAAATACTGACCACGCTGCCCCTAGACCCAGAAAACTACAGCAACATTCTAGGCACACATCTAAGGCTTGATTGTAAGTCTCTAAGGGTCTAGATGTTCTGTAATGATTTACACCTTATTTTTGATAAATAGTTGCTTGATAACTGTTTTTTACTGCTACCCAGAAGAATTATATATGCACCCAATGCTACTGTGCTTCCCCACAGATAAAAACGGTGATATTATTTACACACACTCTGTAATTTTGCCTGCAGGAACACTGAAGGAACATCAATTCAACTACAGCATGTCTTTGGATGTTGAAAGAAACCAAAGCAGTTGAATAATACCCACTCAATGACAAGGAGGACATGAAGACCACACAAAAGGTGTCACAACCTAGCACGCAGTCAGAAAATGAACTGCTAATGTGCTAGGGATAAGTAGCTTTCAAACAAATCATGCCTAGACCTCTAATGGTAGGAACTTGGTGCAGACAATGTTGATGTTTAACTGAAAGTGACAGAAATAACGTCCCACTTGTTATTCTTAAATATACTGATTCCCCACATATATACACACATATACAAGAACAAGTCATAGGAAAGATCATTATACACTGATTTTCACAGACACAGCACATTGTATGACACTGCTCCTGCCACACCAGATCAATGACCATTTAACAGTGATCAAATAGCAGCAGGGATGATTCAATTTTACCTACAGATGGCCTCCAGATCTTTGAATTACAGACATGTTATTGTATGGGTACATTTCAGACATCTAATTCTGATTTAAAAAAATGGTCACAGTAAAGTATAAGAACTTAAATCACACAAATGCTCACTAGTCCTACAAAGCCAGATTAACATGTTTTTTTAAACTGAGCAAGCAACAAAAGGGTCAGTTCTTTTATCCAAAGACAGCCCCCATACCCAGTAATTTTAGTCACTTTTCTCACTGCATACACATCAGATATCTGATAGTGATCAAAATATGGTCACAGCAATCTATTTCAATTTTGTTTTGTACAAGTAGTCACAACAGTAAAGTAATTAATTTTGTTTCACTCAAATCACATAAAACCTGTAGAGCCAGAATAATGCAAAAGTGACAGCAAGATCAGTCATTTTCATCCACAGAGAGCATGTGCAACAGCCACCATAACCAGCAATTACAGTCACTTTATTGATGGTGTACATCTCTGATAATCGACTATAATAAAATAAAATGAAATCAAGGCAGTAGAAATTATTGTCAATTCCATTTCACACAAACACACATGTTGATAAACAGCAAAGTACTTCAAAATTAGTCCTTCAAAGCTGTCTCTGCCCATAACATGCATTTGCATTCCAGGATTAAAACAAAATATTTAACTCACACTACCACCAATTATGAACTTTCACTGTTGTTTCCACCATGGCTGTCATATCCATTGCCAAAGTTTAAAGTCTGTGAACTTTTTGCACTTTGCCATCCTACCCGTGATCTAGACAATGATCGAAAGGGTGTTGTCTGGATCATGGATGGGTTAAAGCACAAAGCTTGCATAATAAGTGGTCAGGTATGCAGAACCTCCCACATAGGGCACTGCTGCCATGGTTGCTTTGAACAGGAGTACAGCAGTCTATTTATTTATTTATTTTTAAGTAAGGAAACACCGCTGCCTCATTCTTTACTTTAAATTAATAAATAAATATATAAATGGCATAAAACCACCTCTAGCTTAATGGAACTCCAGGTAGCTTCCTAGTTTGTTAACTGATAAGGCTGGTCATACTTTACAAGGAACATAACAAAGTATTTTCGGTCTCCCCCCATGGCAATTCACATCATGCCCTTCAAGAACATGCAGCTCTGTCAGTTATGAAAAATGAATGTAAATGTAGCAATATGAATTGCAAAAGATACTAATTAATACTCAACTAAAGAATATACTAGATTAACAATCTTAGTGTCATTTTGTTACATACACCTTGCCTTTTCTTACACTGTGTATTACTAATTGGTAAGTTGCTTAGTTAAGGAAGCCAGCACCCAAAAATGTCAGGATTTCCTAAGAAACTGTAGGTGTCAAATGGAAGTATACAAAAAATGTTTGCATATAGACCTTTAGCTGACTGCTATTTAATGTTCAGCCTAGATTCAAGATGGAGTATTCTGAATAGGTCTCTGATAATAACCATCATAGTATGCATCTGAGACATGGATGTCAAAAAATTCACTTCTGAAGCAGAGCAAAGTATATCTTAAGAGATGAATCTTGATATCCGTGTTGAGAGCACATGATAAGTAGTTATGACCAGCGACACTCAATCATAGTTCTTTGTAGTGCATGGAGCTTTATTAAAGTGTTTTACAGCTTTGAGAACTTTGAAACACTTGCCACACAGACAGTTGCCGGAAGCTGTATCCCTCTGAAGAATCAATGGTTTTAAAAGCTATTAGACATTCTGCTCTGCCACATTCTCATTCTTTATTGTTTGTTTGTTGAGGGTGTATGTGTGTGTGAGAAAAAGAGAGAACATTTTCCCTAACAGCTTGTAAATCTGATTTTGTTTCTCTATACTGTCCTGTGGTAGCTGGTATTGGCTCTTGCTATGTATAGCATAAGACTAGAGCTTAATAGCAAATTGGTATTGATATGGATATTGAAGTCTAGCTCCAAAATTGTTTTTGATTATTCAAAAACAATAGCAACAGAAAGAAAAGCTTGCAAAAAAAAATGTACAGAAAAGTAAACAGATGAAATGTTATAATAATACATGGCAGAGCTTAAAATACAGTGAATACTGTTGTTGAGTTTGTTATAAAGTTCATAATATTGCTGAGAGTCTAATTTTGCCAGCATGCTAGGTAATTGTAAAATTATATCTGGACACCAGAAAAGGAAGTCAATAAGGTTCCATTTTCAGGCAATACCATAAGCAGGATATCTATGAAATGTCAAATGGCACTGAAAATAATTTTGCCTTTAAAATGAAGCACTACATAAAATTTGGAAATTCAAGGGAACAAATCAACACATGCCCATGGTAAAGGATAGCCTCTCACTTTTATTTGCTTCATTGAAGAAGGAGCAGTAGTAGTAAGTTTGCTTTGTTATAATCAGCTGTCAGAAATACAAGAGGCAATGTAGTATTCAGTATAATGAATTGATATTTTAAGAAGCAGAATCTGTCATGGAACTTGTATAGGAAATTTTACAGATGGTGCAACTTTGATGGATCAACATGGGACAGGATTAGTAACATGCAGCAAAAGAATCCTGAAATCATGATCATTCCCTGTTTTCTCCATCCATCCAAGGTTAGAAGTTAAATTGTTATGATAAAAGTACTCAACTACATGAAACACAGGCAAATTAAATCTGTCTCTCTATTATATAAGCAATCTATATAACTGCTATTCAACACAAATAAGCATGATGGTTGTTTTGGGGAAAAGTGTTGTTACATTTGTTATGAACTCTGCAAGGAAATTCTATGTATTTTTTATGTAAAAGGAAACTGGACCACTTTTTCTGAATGGATACGTAATGAGTCTTGATGCTTAAAGTTAACTAACTTAACTGACATTTTGCAATACCTGAACATGTATATCATCAGGTATAGGACACATGGACAAAATCAATGATATTCTTCGGAAACTCCAGAAAGCATGTCTCATATAGAAACCCTCAATGAATTTTTTAATACTCTTTAGAAAAAACAGAGAAGAATTTGTCTTTGATATTAAATCAGGTGTATATATTATATAATAGTTTCAGTTATTTATTTTTGTCAGTGTCAGTTGATAAATATGACTGGGTTAGAAACTCACTCATAAAATTTAATTCCACTACAAACTAGTCTGGTCTTTAGTAAAGGAGGATTTAAAGTAAATGTCAGAACACAGATTCTGAAATATGCAGAAATGGTACAGCACTCCTGAGTGTGTCATTCTTTAGATGAGCTGTTAAAGTGAGGTCCCATCTGCTTGAGTTGCTGCTAGCTTTGGTGGATATAAAAGGTCTCTGATGCCCTGGCCAAATTTCCCTTAGCAGTATAAATACCACCTCAGGTCTCCCCTGAAAAGAGGCCACTACCCTAGTGTGACTAACCTGGTCAACAAAAGATTAATAAACTGTGTGATAAACCCAGATGCTGCCAGCTCAGCTAGTTGGAATTTTGTAAATAATTATATGTCACTTGAAAATATTAATATGATTTATATAGAAATGTCTCACAGAGAAAGTCAGGGCATTTTGTATCTTGTTCTGGACCTGTTAACAACTCACCAGCACTTGCCTTGCTCTGTAAGTAAATTATTTAGAACATAGTTTCTTTTAGAGATAGATAGGAATATAGCAAGATTAGTGTAGATGCTTTCTATATTTATGTGAGACTGTCCTGCAATGTTGTTTTAAAGTATTTCCTGTGATTCTGAATTCTATTGTCACTGTGTTGAGTTAATGAGCATTATCTTGTGCTTTTATTATTTATTATTAAATATATTTAAACCTTTTAATCGTGGCTAGTTTTGTGTAGAGATAATTAAGCTCTTAGGGTACTTGTATATGTATTTGGCGACACTGTATAGGCCACTCCTAAATAGCCTTAACCTTGGACAAACTTATCATTTGGGTAATTGTAACATTACACAGTAGAATTGGACACTCTTTGGTAAGGGTCTTTATAGTAGCTGATAAGGGTGGTTGGTGGCAGGTAGTACTACCATATAGTCTGGGCAGAAGGGGGCATAGCTACAGAACCTGTGCCAGTCTTTCCCAGGAGTGTATGAGTGTTTGTATATAAATCAAATCTCAAAGTGTGTGTGTGTGTGTGTGTGTGTGTGTGTGTGTGTGTGTGTGTGTGTGTGTGTGTGTGTGTGTGTGTGTGTGTGTGTGTGTGTGTGTGTGTGTGTGTGTGTGTGTGTGTGTGTGCAAGCTACTTGGGCAAGGACACAAAGCACTGGTTGGGCAGAGAGGGTGCTGGAGATTTTGGCTTGACCAATTGGATGGGATCTGAACCCTATAGCTGCACCAGTGGGGCATCTTATTGGGGATCTGGAGAGAGAGAGAGAGAGAGAGAGAGAGAGAGAGAGAAACCAGCCCCAGACTGACTGTGATCTATGTGTGCTCTTGAGGGAAATTGTACTTGTATGTGTACTTGTAATCCTCCCAATGTGCATGTCCCTCACTGGTGTTAGTGGTGAGGATTGAGGATCCTTGATTACTGGGCCAGTGCAGGGGCATCACAAACTGCAGTAAGGAAGACGTTATTATAAGCTTATTAGCATATACCAGAACTGCACTTTTTACTACTAGTGCTGTCAGACCTCTGACGGAGATAGTGTCTACAGTGATAGCTATACCTCTCAGCTGCTATGATTTAGGAATATCACTATGATTTTGGCCCTCAGATTTAGCCTTGCTCCTCCTAAATTTACTGATGTTCCTCATAAAGTCTGTTTATGGCTATATACCTTAATAAATAAGTAAACTAAGCTTCTAGAAGATTCCCAGTTACTAACTATAAAGGGTCTAGTATATGTATTTACTGATACATAAATATACACTAGACCTTTTATAGTGTACATACATAAATAACTTCTATTGTGAAAAACAACAAAGAGCAACTCTTCTGACCCTCCACTATGATTTCTAAATGTCAGTTCTATGTTTTGTAATGCTCAGAGATTAAAAGTATTCTGATAGCCCATACATCTCTTTGGCAAAGCTGTACTGTACTCTCACACATGCAATCAGACAACCATGTGCACTCAGACACAATCATTATCAGACACACAAACACACACACACACACACACACACACACACACACACACACACACACACACACACACACACACACACACACATTCATCTGACTTAATTTAATACCATACAGACCTGGATATACATTTCCACACATATACACATACTAACACTATTCCAGCCCCATGTCTTCACCGAACTACTTTGAACTTACCTGCACTGTGACTGCTTCCATTGGAGTAAATGGTTGACTGACGACTTTTAGTGTTGTCAGATTTTCCCTCCACCCATAGTATTTTATGCAGCTCAGTTGTTGTGTCTTTTTGGCTTTTCCCTGTTAGGGGTCGCCACAGCGGAACTCCGGTCCGCTAATGATTGGTAGTTGAGTTTTACATGCCGAGTTACCAGCCCTGATGCACAACCTTCAACAAAGGTATGCCCATTCACGCATGTCTCCATGCAGAGGATGCTCATGGTAAACTGGGAGCCACAGGCATTTTGGGGGAAGAACACATGGCTAACTAGCATTAGCCTCTCCTCCAGATTGCCTCATTACCATGCATCTCAGCCATTGGGAATACCATCCCAGCTTATGTTCCCACTAGTGGGAAACTCAGCAGTGGGGCAGTCTATGAACTGTAAAGGGCTACTGAAAGGTGAAAATCACTGTGGGTAAGGTTTCCTATTCACAGTAATCCTTTCTGAATCCCAAGGAACCACTTCTGTCAATGGAGGAAGAAATATTGGTTTGTCTGTCCAAAATCCATTTTTATCGACAAGCCCTAATCATTAGCCCTGCGTTATTTATGAACTAACTCCTGACAGTGATTATGTAGCTCTGCCTCATTCATTCATGTTTTGGTCTTGTTATATTCAAAAGAAATTAAGCTTTTGACTGCTATGAGTTTAATTCGATATAAAACAGTTACAGTGTTACTATGACAATGATGTGTTGTTATGAACAAAATTTAAATGCACTTGTGCTATTTTCAGGGCTTTTCTGTGCACTGAACTATTATTACATAGTTTTAAATAAATTATCATAAAAACTATTATAAAATTGCACGATGACAGTGTTTAGAATGGATGAAGTTTCTTGAGTACTGTGATAACTTCTGAAGGGTTTTGCTACCACAAAAAGCTTGAAAACCACATCTGTGTAGAGATAACTTCAAAGCAAGTATGGCCCTAGTCAAATGGTTGCTGTGGTGTCAGGAAAAGAGCTCAGTACCACAGACAGTAGTTTTTTTTTTTCTTTTGGGTTAATTGTTGAACAGTGTTCATCAGTTCATCAGACTCGTTGTGCCCTGTGTTGCCTTGGTAGAGATTATCATTGCATTCAATGGACATCACTGCATTCTTAAGACATTTTTCCCTGAGCTGCTTTTAGAGCCATTGATACCTAAAGAGAACTGATTTACACGAATGTAAATGTTGTGTTATGGTTTCCTCACTTTATTATATTTCTGCTTATTCTGTGAACATCAACAAACAGACAGACTTTGAATATGAGATCTCACATTCCAATCTTTGCTGAATGAGCATGTAATTTGATAAACCAAATTGTGAATGTAGCATAGTTACCATGAAAAGCAGTCTTTGATGTTGCATGGAAAACAGGTTTTGACACTAGGCTTTTCTGTCCCATTTGGCATTCAATGACATTACAAGAACAGAGCAATGCATTGATGAGGCAAATGTGGTTTTGAATGAGGACCAGTTGCTGACATTCTGTGACAAACTGCCAGCTTTTACTGAATCTGAGCTATTTATGTACAGCTGTAGCAAGAAAAAAATAGTGTGGCAACACAAATGGAATTACATGCAAGCCAGACTCACCCATTCAAATTCTATCTTTCACACTATTTTGCTTCTCGGGAGATAGCATTTGTCTCTGTGTACTATAACTAGTATTGTATTTCTCCTGGAGGTACTTTTCAGGTTAATACAATAATAATGACTGTTTAACTCCCACTTACATACTGCTATACTTCAACAGTGTAAAATTAGATTTGGCAGTTGTACCGTCTTAACAGTGTCACCTTCTAACACTACTTCACTGTGCAACTGTAATATGATCTTAACTGCATTCTGACCTCATCCAGTATGTCTGTCAAATCTGAACTTCACATTACCTTGAAATACTGTACACAGGTCCTCAAGAGTTTTAGATCAGCTGACAACAGCAACATTTGTCATTATTTATATATAGCATCAAGTAATTAGAAAATAGAGATCTTTATCAATGTCAGACAAGCAGACTTCCACCCCTAAATTAAACACACTGCACACACACAAACACACACAAACATATATGTGTTTGCGAATGGGTGTGCCTTCCTTGAAGGTTGGGCATCAGGCTGGCAACTTGGCACCGTAAAAAAAATCCACTGCTAAGCATTAGCAGACTGGAGTTTCGTTGTGGTGACCCCTAACCGGGAAAAGCCGAAAGACATTTTTTATATCAACTAGCTATTCCTTTTCTTGCAGCCTTGTGTGCCTGCCAAGACCTACTAAATAGCAAGTTCCAGCATAATATACCCCTACATACCAAAAATGTTAAATGATGTAATGTAATCAGTATGTAGTTTCAGACAGCTTAACTGTAATTCCATCTACTCAGCACTGTTATTAGTGAGGGTAAAAAAAAGTACCTACGATACCACACATTATTTTACGTGTCAAATTACCAACACATTTCCAGCAGTTCCATGAATCATTATAGTCAGCACTAGTTTCAGTAAGTGAAATGTGTCACTGATTCAACATAAAACAGACACACACACACACACACACACACACACACACACACACACACACACGCATGCACACACAAATAAAAAGCTATGAATGTTAAATCTGCTAATATCCACTGCCTCTGTTCTGGTCTTACAAAAATGGGGTGTCCTGTAGTACATTTTACTTATGTGCCACTTTATATGACTTTGTTCATTCTTTCTGCTTTGATCTTCTACCAACATAGATTTGTTTAACCCTCTGGCCCCTCACTCTGTCTATCAAGCTTTCTTGCTTTCTGCCTTACTAGTCACCCCAATGACAAATGATTGTCCACCAGCCTAGTTGCAGTTTTACATACTAATTAAACAAGGACAGAAGTCATGGCTCTGACCTACATCTCACAAGGGGATTGAGCTAACATCTTTAGCCCTATATCTATCTCCTGCATGCCAGATCATCTAATGTCCAAGCAGCAAATCAAACATGGGTCTCCTGTAGCATAGGCAGAACTATTACTCTTTAAGCCATTGATCTGGCCAACATACATTTATTCATTCATTGTGCTACCCTTTCTTGGACTGCTCAGAGGAAATATCATTATAACTCATTTTAAGTCATCCCCTGTAAGAATCAGTGTTTTTGTTTTATATTTGTCAAAGTATTCTCTGTATAATCATTGTGATGCCCATGCACTGGCCCAGCAAACAAGGAGTCGCAATCATCACCACTAACACCAGTGAGGGGTGTCCATATAGGGAAAGGATAATAAATACGCACACAGTAAAGTGCAATTTTCCTTAAGAGCACACAGAGATCACAGTCAGTCTGGGGCTGGTTTATCTCTTTCTCTCCAGGTTCCCAATAAGACTCCCCATTGGCGCAGCTATAGGGTCCAGATCTCAGCCTATTGGGCAAGCTAAAACCTCCAGCACCCTCTCTGTCCAACCAGTGCTTCATATCCCTGCCCAAGTAGCTGACACACAGACACACACTTTGAGATAAGAGTTATATACAACCACATAGGCACTCCTGGGGAAGGCTGGCACAGGTTCTCCAGCTGTGCCCTTTTTATCCAGACTATACGGTAGTACCACTTGCCACCATCCACTAATATTTATCAGCTACTAAAAGATCCTTATGAAAGGGTGTCCAATTATACTGTGCAATATTATTATCCAAATGGTAAGTGTGACTGAACAGCAAGGCTATTGGAGTGGCTTTGTACAATATCACTAAATACATGCAATGTACTCTTAGAGCTTAAATTATCTCTACACAAAACAGCCACAGTTGAAAGGTTTAAAATATTTAATAATAAAAACACAAGACAGTACTTCTTACTACACAGTGCTCGTCAAGAGTTCAGAGATCACAGAGAAATGTTTAAAATAATACAGTAGAAAAGTTTTGACATCAATACAGAAAAAAACGAATCTAATCTTCCTATTTCCTAGCTATATCTAAGAGAAAACACAGTTCTAAAATAAACTTACATATAGAGCAAGACAGTGTTGGTGATGTTGGATGTTCTCAAGTCAAATGCTAAATGCCCTCATTCTTTCTCTCCTTAAGTTGATAGCACAGTACCACTGATTCATTTCAAATTACATAATTTCTTTCTGATTCCCAGGCTATCAGAAACTCAGAGGTTAATAGCCCTTTTGATTTTGCAGCTGGTCAGAAAACCAGAGCAATAGAAGAAATTATACATGTAAAGTCTAGAGAGGCTGTGGTGGTGCACCGGTTAGCATTGTTGCCTCACAGCAAGAAGTTCCTCTGTTCGATTCTCAGCTGGAGCGCCTTCTGTGTGGAGTCTGCATGTCCTCCCTGCGGTTGAGTGACGTTTAAAGAAATGCAGGTAGGTGAATGGGTGTGCCTTCTTTGAAGGCTGGGCATCAGGATGGTAACCTGGCACCGTAAAAACCTACTACCAATCATTAGCAGACTGGAGTTCTGCTTTGGTAACTCCTAACCAGGAAAAGCAGAAAGACATTACTATACATGTAAATTCTGGCCTCAAAACAATAGGCAGAATGCCTCCCTCTAGACATGTCGGCTCCAAGTTTTAGATCAAAGAATTTCACAATGCTTGACTTATCAGCTTTCTTACAGCAGAGTGCACTGTTGTTACATTTTTGCAGTTCAACATCCAATACAGTCTTTTCACATTTAAGAGAACAAGCCTGTGGCTTATATTAATATTTACAAATGACAAAATTATCTACAAATTCTATCTAGCTAGGCTGGCAGCCTTCACCTATCTTCACAATCATTATTAAATGCATTGATGCCAGAGCAGTGATTTGATGTATCTTTACTCATAGTTACTTGCTGCTCAACTTTCTGGAAAAAGGAACAGCATGGATGTGATCAGTAGGTCATTCTCTAATATTGCACATTTCTAGTTATGCTCTCAAATACCTGTAGCATTTAGCTAAGGTCAGAATTAGTGTGTCTGAGCTGCTCCCATTGAACCTCAGCTATTCCCATATTTTAGGTAAAATATGCCTTTTCTTTTTTTTTTTCCAAAAAATTCTTATTAATAGGAATGCTGTGTTAATTAGACATGCTTCTTTACTGATTTATTGACAATGATAATCTCTTTTTTTATCCAACACTCTCCTCATATATTTAACCACTATATGGTCTCCTCACATACTTTGGGTAGCACATCTCTGCTCCTCATCAATGAACACTAATAAGGATATGCACTTCAGGTGATGTATTCTAGAAAGTGGATGCTTTACTGTCAGCATCTTTATAGTTCATTGGTGTGAAGCAGATTTACCCACCTACCTCTGTGGAGACAATCTGCTGTGCTGTCACATGTCAGGTGTGAAATTAGCTGGTAATTTCCTACAAAAATAATTCTGGTCATCCAACCTTTTTGTATTTTAAGTTTAGTTGCACACCTGACTGAGTTAGGATATCACTGGTTGCTTTCGAAGGTTAGGAGGTAGGTGCTATTACTTAAAGAGTGTTGTTCCATACATATGGTTACCTTTCAACACTCACTCATCCATTGACTGACTGTTCATAGGATCATAGGAGATTACGATGCTATGGACCTGGAGGTCATTTTAAGCTTAGCTATTTCATCCCAATGTAATACCATAGAAATGCTATTCAATACCCAAGATTGTATTTAGTGATGACTGCCCATGTCCAGAATGGTTGTGGGCTCTATCTCAAGTAAGAATTTATGGTGCCACATCCACTCATCGAGGTTCCTCTTGAACAGTGTCATAGAGATGCTCTGTTTCACATGAATTGGTAGCCTATTCCAAAGATGTGGAAGTCACTGGGAGATAAATCTGTCCCTCTGGCATGTCCTATTTAAGTAGTGGGCCATATTTAGGTCCCTGGAACAGGTAGCCCTAATCCTGCTTCATTTATTTATATACAGCAAGTTCATTAGGTTTGGGTCTTGGATTGCTCTGTAGGCCAGGCACAAGTCTTCCCTAAGATGTCTATACAACATGGAGTATAGTGACAGGAACTTTAGTTGGTCTGTGTAAGGCACATGCAGGAGCCCCTTGATCTTCTTTGTTAAAAACCTCTGCAGTCTCTCTAATTGCTGCAGGTGCTTAGTACGGTACATGCCAAACGGGGTGTTATATTTAATTATGGGCCAGATAAGTGTCGAGTATAGGGGGGGTTATAACTTCTTTTACACTCAAGGTGATGCCTTTACTAAACAAACGTGCTACGTAGAAAGCTTTCCTAACTACAGTAGACACATGGTAGTCGAAGTTAAGGTCACAGTCAACTTGTGATCCCAGGTCCCTTACCACTTCATGGGTACTTAGGGTACTACTGTTAATTTGATACTGTGTGGGAACATTGTTTGTGCTGAAAGGAATGAAGATACATTTATTTGCATTCAGTTTGAGACCATGAATAATACAGCAGTCGCTGGTCTGCATGAGACCCTCTTGGAGTATACTGACATCATCTGAGTATTCACTGATTGCACCTAGTTTGTAGTTTTAACCTGAACTTCTGAGAAGTATGCGCCAAACAGTAGGGGGTCCAGCACTGACCCCTGCACCACCCCACTGGTATCAGGTCTGCTGGTTGATCTGCAGTCACCCATTTTGATAGTGTAAACAAATAACTTCATGGTATTCAGCCAAAGAATGGTAAACAATCCATTTATTAAAATACAAGTTAAGCACTTTTGTCTAACCCCAGGCCTTTCTCAAAACTGATAAAACAGTAAGATCACCACCTTCTTATACTCCTAAGCTACATCAGTTATCCAATTGTCTAATAAACTAATTAACAAAGTCACATTTTTAACCCTTTCTTCAAGCATATTAGTTAAAAAACATAATAAAAACATAAGCAGCTAGAATGAACTCGGATGAAACATTGTTTAAGGAGGAGCTGCAAAGGATGACATCTATGTTTCTGGATGGGGGCTACCCCTTGAATTTGCTTACTACTCTTAGGACAGAAGTAGAGGACAATAGGGAAAATAAATTCCCTTGTATATTGGATAAACCTGAACTACTGCGCAGAATAGGTCAGAACAACACCATGGATTCTGACTTTTAAAATGCTGTGGTTATAAAGTATAATGAAATTAACCATGAAATAAAAAAAGTAATTTCATAAAACTGGACGATCTTGAGAAAAGATGAGGAATTGTTTCAACGTGTAGGGAGTGCCCCTGTCTTTATCCACAAGGTAAACAGGAATGTTAAGGAAGTATTGGAAAAGGGTTCAGAGGTTCACAAGACAGGGACCACTAAATGTGGCAGGTGCAATTATTGTCAATTTATTATTGACAAGGGAGATGTTACTTTGAACAACTGTTTTCACACAAAAATTAGTTTTAGAAAAGGTGATTGCAACACACTTGGTCTTATATACTTGGCCCTCTGCAATGTTTGTCTCTCGTTTTACGTAGGGAAAACAGAGAGAAATTTGTCTAAAAGAACTTATGAACACTTGTATGACATAGAAAGAGCTAATCATAAGAATGTGCTATTTAGACATTTCTGTGTATGTGAAGGGTTCAAAAAATTTGTTTTTGGTATTTTAGAAATAATTCCAGTAGATGCCAGAGGAGGAGCCTGGGAAAATAGGATTGAATACAAGGAACTTATCTGGCAGCTCAGGTTAGATACCATGCAAAAGCCATATCTAAATGACCATATTTACATCAACCATGGTTAAAAATGAAGGTAGCCAAATTCTGGATGTTTTTGTGTTGTAAGACCTTGTACTGGAGGACCACACACTCACTTTTATGTGTATGTTTTTATGTATGATATGTACTTCAAATATGCAATTATCTTTTTATTATAAATTCTTTTAACTAATATGCTTGAAGAAGGGTTAAAATGTGACTTTGTTAATTAGTTTATTAGTCAATTGGATAATTTATGTAGCTTAGGAGTGTAAGAAGGTGGTGATCTTACTGTATTATCAGTTCTGAGAAAGGCCTGGGGTTGGACGAAAGCACTTAACTTGTATTTTAATAAATGGATTGTATACCATTCTTTGGCTGAATACCGTGGAGTTATTTGGTTACTTGTCTCCTGTCTACAAGGACAACACACAAGGTTTTGCAGTTTGATAGTGTGTCTGGTTTGTGAGCCAGTTAGCAACCCATCTTACAATGAAGGTGTTTACATTCAATTTGCCAATATTATTGGTAATGCCTGAATGTGGGATTGTGTTGAAAGCCTTTGCCAGTTTGAGGTATGCTGTGTGCACAAATTTGTCCTTGTCAATGGCCTAGGTTGTATTTTTTAAAGAAATCCACCAGATTTAACAGGCAAGATCTGCCTTTCATAAAGCTAAATTGGATAGGCTCCAGGATTTGGAGGTCACCTATGTCTTTATTTCTGAGGTCCATAATGATACGTTCCATGGTCTTACAGATAAAGCTGGTCAGTCTTATGAGTCTGTAATTCCCTGGGTCAGTTGCTAGGCCACCTTTGTGGAGGGAATAGCTGTTGCTGTTCTCCATTCTGCAGGAACAAAGCCTGTGGTTAGCCTATGATTAGAAAGGGTATTTAGTGGAGATGTTAGTTCATGTTTTAGCATGTTTAGAAGACAGCTTGGGATGTCATCTGGTCCCATAGAAGCTGTGTTTTTTTGCCGTGGACAAGACTTTGATTACATGCTCTTTGGGTACTTTGGATGGGGTGGGGTTTGAGGGAAGGTTTGTTGTAAGTTAGGAGGGGATGAAGGAGTGAAATTTTCACCAAACATGTCCTCTAACAGGTTTGCTATCTCTGAGGGGTCAGTGTGTTTGATACCGTTGGCCACTAGTTCTGCACATGCTTTGGTCCTACCTTTGAGGGTACATACACAGCTGTAAAAAGCCTTATGGTTATCCTTGGCTGTACTTGCTAAGTTTCTCTCAAAGGAGCCATTGGAGGATTTGACAAGTTATCTTATTTGCCTGTTGAGGCTGAGGACGGTATTTTCCATTGTTGGAGCCTTGCCTTTGTTTTCTTGGACAGCATCTTTTTGCATTGATTGTAAAGTTATTTGATGCTGGATGTCCACCATGGCAGCTTGTTTTTACTTGGGGTCTGGCTTTGACTCTTTCTTGTACGGCTGAGTTTATGCACTTATGGAAGTGATTGTACAAGGCTTTAGTGTAAGCTTCAGCATAGTTACCACTTCCAGCTTGGGGTGCGTCTTGGAATGCATTTATACCTTCACCTAAGAGGGTATAGTTTGCTTTGGTGAAGTCTTTTAGTCTGATTTCACCCTTTGCAAGTTCTGGTGTTAGTGCCAGCATAGAAGGTGACTAATTTGTGGTCAGTTGTAACTAATGTGGGTCCGAGAGTTGCAGCAGTGCATCTATTTGACATGTTAGTAAGGACCAGAACCAGGATGTTTGTTCCCCTTGTTGGGGTATGGATAATTTGTTCCAAGGAATTTGAATTTACAAAGTCAGAGAACTTTTGCACTAGCAAGTTGACAGTGGGATAATTGAAATCCCCCATAACCAGTGTGTTTGGTAAAATTTGGATTGTCTCCACTTTCGTCAAGCAAGCTTTGTGGGCATCATGACCCATGGAGGGGGATCAATAACTGGCTATGACTTTAATGGGAGTCTTAATCCATGGAGTTGTCCAGTCTAACTAGACTGGAGGTGAATTTATCTCTAATATAGATTGAAACACCGTATCCTTTCATTTTAACATGTACATTTGCCGTCTAAAGGTGTGGAAGGCGTTCTAGTTTTGCAAGGCTAGGTTACTCTCTGAGGCCTTGAACCAGGTTGCTGTGACTCCACACACATCTATATCTTCTAGTGATAGACGTGCTTCCACGGAGTGCAATTTTTGGTTAAAGCTCCTAGCATTTAGCAGCATGCATCTTATTTTGTTCTGATTGATTAATTTCAAATAGGTAATGTTCTTTTTGTGACCTTGCCTAAAAAAATGGGACTATGTGTAGACAAGAGCCTTTGCCAGCAGCCTAAAGCTTAGAGGTGCCAGGTGCAAACCATCTCTGGCAAAGCAGCGAAGTTTGTTGACCATGGCTTCTCAGGCTGACAGGAACTGGATCCCCTTTAAATGACACCAAAAACTGAGCCAATTATTGAAATCAATCATTGTTTGTTTATACTTTGGCATCATTCTAGGTGAGGGTAGTATGCTGCTCAAGGCTAGGGAAATACCTGCCTGAGACACATGCTCAGAAGACACAGCCATGTTTCTCTTCATATTGTCCAGTGAGGTACATCTCAGGTCATTCACACCAGCATCAACTATGACAGAGTCATAACGGTACTTGTTGTTGAGAGACCTGAGTATATGCATGATCTGATGAATCCTAGCAACAGACAGGCAGCTGACTGTAACTTTCTTCTTGTCCAGCCTGGTGAGTTGGACATCCTTGTGTCTCACTACTGAGTCTCCAATGAGAAGAACATTTGTTTTTTGAGTGCTTCTCCTTATTGGCTTGGTGAGTGAGACCCTGGTGTTGATATGTGTTATGGATGCTGTGGGAACTGTATTAGTTGTAGCAGTCGTGTTTTGGAGGTCTCTGCTGTTTCAGTAAGTTTTTTGAAGAACCTCCACATATGTGGATTTATGTGTTTGATGCATACTATGTGTATGAGTTGTGGTACTACGAGCATATGTAGTGGTGGATGAGTTGGCAACCTTCTCAGTGTTATTGTTTTGAGTGAGACAGAACATAGATTCTAGATTCTTGGTGTAAATACATCTCTTGCACTCTGTTCTAGAGTGTGTTACTAGCAGACAGTTGTCTGTGTACATGTTGCAGTTGCTACACTGCTTCAATAGACCCAAGTCAACAAGTTTGGTAGGAGAAACAAGGGTAGTTCAACTGCCCAGAATGCTAGGTTGAAGACTGTTGTCACTAGGGGTGGCTATTCAGAATCGATCATGGAGGAACTCAGTGGATGGATATTTCTGCTTGGGTTTTAGGGAAAATTGCTGAATTTAGCTGCCCAGATTTGGCGCACAACTGCACGGCAGTGCAAGGTGCTGCGCAACATGCAAACAAGCAGAAACCTGCTCAAATGCAGGGCCTAAAGACCAGAAGCTAAAAATTTGAAAAAGAAATTCAAAATATTCAGAAGGACCAAGGACAATGCTCATTCCAAGCCTTAGACTGTCCTGCCTTTACCAGACATGTCCCAATCAGCACAATTCTCTCACAAAAGTGCAGATAGGACATTTCCAATCCAAGATGGCCTGGAAAATATGCTCAGAACCAACAAACCATTCCAGAATCAACAAGCCTATATCTGGATTATGATACAGCTACTAGCTACTCTTATTTCAGTGGGAAACAATAGGGAATATTTAAAACAGCAGAAAATCAGCAAGGAGATCTAAAGAATGTTTTAAACAGTTAACGGATCAGTTATTTAAATACTACTTGTGGGAAAACCAGAATAAGCAGAACAGTTAGCTTAAAAACAGTAAAAGATACCATTAAATACTTAACAAACAGTGAAACTAACAAAAAAAGCTTTGTAAACAGTGAAAACAGCAATGTAATTCGATTTGACAGACACAGTAAAGCAAACAGTTGCAGTACAACAGTGTAGTTTAGTACACAGTAAATAAATACAGTATGAGAGTATGCAGCAGGCAATAAAAAGTGCGGTAAATAGTATAAATAATAGTATAAATAAGCAAAGAAAAACAGGCAACTTGTGTTTTTTGGAAGCTCAGAAGCCTCTAGTCATCTGGTATCTCAGCTGACCTTCCATGTCTTGTAATATTTTTAAAAGGCAAAGTCCTCACTTTAATATAGATAAATTTATTCTTGAGTTATTTTTCCTTTGTAATATCACCAGGGCTGTAACTATGTCAACTAGCACCCAAGTTGTGTTCCCACCCTAAAAGCATATCTTCAGGTACTGAGGATTAAAAATATTCCAGAGTAAAGGAAAAAGAAAAAAAGTCTTATAGCCAATACTGCATTACTAAAACACAGACAGACAGACAAACACACACACACACACACACACACACACACACACACACACACACACACACACACACACACACACACACACACGCACACTCACATAATGCACCTATCCTTGTTTTCAGAGGACAGTCCCTGTTTGACAGTTTTGACCTTTAGAAGAAAACATAAAAAAGGAAAATGCCATATTATTTTATGATGAAAAGTATTTTATAACTTTCTGTAACTGCTGAAGAAAACAGTAATTCTGTATCTGTACTACGTTACTATGAAAAAAACAAAAAACAAACAATAAGTCTACAAGCATACCTTTCTACTGTCCAGTATAGTCCAGAAATGGAAACTTGGGTCTATGCACTTCTTGTAGGTACACTTTGTCCTTTAGTAGTGATCTTTGTGGCCTTGTATAGTACAGAAGGAAATTCAAGAACTTTTGAGAGGCATTCTCTATATGACATAACTCTAGGGAAGAATTCTGCAGCATGCAGAACTTGATGATTAGAAACTTTTTAAAAATTGTACAGTGGTATTGCTCCATAACTTGGTAATGGGCACATAACTCCAATGATAATGTTGATAAGCAGCAAGCTGATGACACAGCTGGCCAAACTGTAAATGACAGTGATTTAAAGTGGTCACTCGGTTTTACATGGCATCTTCTTATATAAGTAAAATGTTTTTTTTTCCAGTTAATACCAAACATTTGAGAGGTATATTCGATTCTTGGCTGGAGCACCTTCTGTGTGGAATCTGCATGTCCTCCCTGCGGTCGAGTGGCATTCGAAAGACATGCATGAATGGGCGTGCCTTCGTTAAAGGTTGGGCATCGAGCTGGCAACTTGGCACCGTAAAAATCTACTGCCAATCATTAGCAGACCGGCGTTCTGCTGTGACGGCCCCTAACTGGAAAAAGCCGAAAGAAGAAGAAGAAGTAAGAAGATAGCTGTGTAGGAGGAGTTTAATTCGAATATAATGAATTGCGGGGTGGATGGGAATAGGGGTAGGATAAAGGAATAGAGCAAAGTGAACTGCACAGGAAAAAGTGTTCATTTTGAAACAATTTGCATGCACACGCAGTATTAAAGACGGTTCACGTTCGTCTTTGGCATCAAGCAATGTAGCCATAAATAACTATGTACAGATTCCTGTTCTGACTACAAGCAAAGTTATTAATTTTACTATGCAAATTCCAGAGTACTTCTTGAATGGTTTATTGTCCTTAGATGTTAATTTATTAAGGCCCTATCATTGAAATTGGGGGAGTTACTGTTTTGGCATTCATTAACTACCCTAGTAGTTTACGAATATATTTAGTACAGAGAACGAGACAGCTAACAAAAGGTCTACAGAGGATAAATTGCTGTGTAAGAGCTGAACCAAAACAACAGGTTCAGTGGTAGATTTTTTGCCTTCATTGAGGCACATATCAAGCTCATTGCAAACAGTGCTGGGGCTTCAGAGAAGAAAAAGGCATTTGCTGATTTTTAGATGATAATCGGCTTCAGAGAAGACTAAGACATTTGCTGATGTCCAGATGCTAATCTTTTACTTTAGGTGGAAGGAGAAACGACTTCCTGCATGCCATTAGATTTAGAATTATTTAATGATTAAACTAGAAAGCTTGTGTTAAAAGTTTTCAAAAAGATTGATAATGCATCTAAAGATTTAGGCAAGTATTTGAATAAAATCAAGACTGACATGTTACAAAAATAAATAAAGAAATACATAAATAAAGGAAGGAAGAGATTGTGATAGTCCCAATCTCTAAATATGGAAATATAAAAATAAAAAGGCCCTAGTTTCTGTATGTGGAAATAAAAGCCAGGAAATACTTAAGCAAATGACTTTTATAAACAGCAAGTAGTGATACAGCTTATGTAAAATCAGAATCTGAAGTGGCAATTGTTAAATAATGCATGTAAAACCTCTTTTTCCATCTTCCTAAACAAGTAGAATTCACAACAAATGTGTTTCTGACATGCCCTATGCGCATCTATACAGTGAATAACATTTAAAATCATGTGACTCTATAAACAGTTATCCTGAACCAAAATGAGTTTGGTTAACTGAGTTAACCAAAGGATCAGTCAGCAGGAATATAACAGTCGTTACTCGTATTCTGAATTGCAGAGCTGTGTTTATTTGTCATTTGTAACTCACATGCTAGAACTGTTTGCAGTAGTTTATTTGTTCAGAGCACATTTCCCAAGCCATCTTAGATTGCAAGGGGCTCATCTGCACTTTTATGAGAGAATTGTGCTGATTGGGACCTGTCTGGTAAAGGGGGGCCGGTCAAGGACTTGGAATAAGCATCCTCACTGGTCCTTTTGAATCTTTTTAAAGTTTTTTTTTCAAGTTTTTAGCTTCTGGTATTTAGGTTTTTGCTTGTTTGTACAGAACTAAACTGAGTTGGGCTACCAGCCACAACTCTGGGCTGACATACTAAATGACTAGAGGCTTCTGAGCTTCCAAAAATACATAAGTTGCCTGTCTTTTTTTTATACTATTTCCTGCACTTTTTTATTGCTTGCCCCATACTTTTATCCTGTATTGAATTACTGTGTACTAAACTGCACTGTTGCACTCCAATTGTCTGCTTTATTGTGCTTGTTAAATCAAATCTTATTACTGTTTTTACTGTTTACAAAGCTTCGTTTGTTGGTTTCAGTGTTTGTTAAGTGTTTTCTGGTATTTTTAACTGTTTTAAGCTATCTGTTGTACTTGTTGTGGTTTTCCCACCAAGCAGTGTTTAAGTAATTGATCTGTTAACTGTTTAAAACATTCTTTAGAGCTTCCTTGCTGGTTGTCTGCTGTTTAAATGTTTTTTTAATGTCTCGCTGCTACTTTTCTGCTGTTTTAAATATAGTTTAGTGTTTCCCACTGATACTATGGTAGCTAGTAGCTGTAGCATAGTCTATCTGGTAAAGGGATGCTGGTCTAGGGCTTAGAATAAGCATTGTCATTGGTCCTTTTGAATCTTTTTAAAGTTTTTTTTTTCATGTTTTTAGGTTTCTGGTATTTGAGCAGTTTTCTGCTTCTTTGCGTGTCGAGCAGCACCACACAATGACGCGCAGTTGTGTGGCAAAGCCGGACAGTTAAATTCTACAAGTTTTCCCTAAAACCCAGGCAGAAATATCCATCCACTGAGTTCCTCTGTGATCAATTCTGAATAGCCACCCCTAGTGACAGCAGTCTGCAACCTAGCATTATGGACAGTTGGACTACCCTTGTTTCTCCTGCCAATCTTGTTGACTTGGGTAACTTCAAGCAGTGCATCAATTGCCTCATGTACACAGACAACCCTCTACTAATAACGCACTCCAGTACAGAGTGTGAGAGATGTGTTTACACCAGGAATCTAGAATCCATGCTTTCTCTCACTCATAACAGTAACATGGAGAAGGTTGAGAAGGTTGTCAGCTCACCCACTACTACATATGCTCATAGTACCACTACTCATATACATACCACTACTCAAACACATAGTATGCATCAAACATGTAAATCCACATAAGCAGAGGTTCTCTCAAAAACTTAACGAAACACCAGTGATCTCCAAAATACAGTCCACACACCTGCCATTACACATAGCAACACCAGTGTCTTACCCACTAAGCCAGTAAGGTGTAACACTCAAAAAACAAAATTTCTTGTCATTGGAAACTCAGTAGTGAGACACACGGATGTCCCACTCACCAGTTTGGACAAGGAGAAAGTCATGGTCAGCTGCCTTTCCGGTGCAAGAATTTGTCAGATCATGCATGCACTCAGGTCTCTCAGCAACAAGTACTGTTATGACTCTGTCATAGTTCATGCTGGTGTGAATGACCTGAGATGTACCTCACTAGATTATATGAAGAGAGACATGGTTAAGTGCTCTGAGTATGTGTCGCAGGCAGGTATGTCCCTAGCCTTGAGCAGTATACTACCCTTACCTAGAATGATGCCACAGTATAAACAAAAATGATTGAGTTCAATAATTGTCTCAGTCTTTGGTGTCATGCAAAGGGGACTCAGTTCCTGTCATCTTGCGAAGCCATGGTCGACAAACCTCACTCCTTTGCCAGAGATGGTTTGCTCCTGGCAACTCTAGGCTTTTGGCTGCTGCCAAAGTTTCTTGCCACCCCCATAGTGCCTTTTTAAGCAAGGTCAGGAAGACAATATTACCTACGTGAAATTAACCAATCAGAACAAAATAAGAGCCATGCTGCTCAGTGCTAGGAGCTTAAACCAAAGACTGCTCTCTCTGGAAGCACTTCTGTCACTTGAAGATGTAGATGTCTGTGCAGCCACAGAAAACTGGTTCAAGGCTTCAGAAAGTACCCCAGCCTTTCAAGGCTACAATGCCTACCACACCTTTAGACTGGCAAATTAACATGTGAAAACCAAAGAAGGCAGTGTTTCAGTCTATATTATTGATAAATTCAGCTCCCGTCTAGTTAGACTGGACAACTCCATGGAGTTACTCCATGTCCAGGTTACGGTGGGTAGACCCCCCCATTCAAGTCATACTCAGTTATAGTCCCCCTTTCTATGGGTCACAATGCCGACAAAGCCTACTTGACCAAACCGGAGACAATCCAAATTTTACCGAACACACTGGTTATGGGGGATTTCAATTATCCCACCATCAACTGGGAAATCTAGGCTAGCCCTAACTCACTAGCACAAAAGTTCCTTGATTTTGTTAATTCAAATGCCCTGGAACAAGTTTTCCATACCCTGACAAGGGGAACAAACATTCTGGATCTGGTCCTCACCAATATGTCTAACAGATGTACTTCCACAACTGTCGGATCCTCATTAGTTAAAACTGACCACAAATCAGTCATCTTTGAGCTGGCACTAACGGCAGAACCCACATGAAATCAGACTAAAATATTTTGCCAAGCAAACTATGCCCTACTAGGTGAAGGTATGAATGCATTCCTAGCCCCACCCCAAGCTAGAAGTGGTAACTACCCTGAAGCTTTCACTGAACCCTGTACAATTACTTGCACAAGTGTATAAAGTCAGCCATACCAGAAAGAATCAAAATCAAAGCCCCAAGTAAAAACAAGCTGCCATGGTGGACATCTAGTATCAACAAACTTTAGAATAAATGCAAAAAGTTGCTCTCCAAGAAAACAAATCCAAGGCCCAAACAATGGAAAAACAACCTTCTCAGCCTCAACAGGCAAATAAGACAACTTGTCAAATCCTCCAAGGGTTCCTTTGAGAGAAACTTATCAAATACAGCCAAGGATAAACATAAGGCCTTTTACAGCTATGTACGTAACCTAAAGAGTAGGACCCAAGCATGTGCAGAACTAGTGGCCAGTGGTATCCCACACAGACTGACCCCCACAGAGATAGCAAACCTGCTAGCTGATAGGTTTGGTGAAACTTTTACTACCTTATCCCCTCCTAAGTTATGACAAACCTTCCCCCAAAGGTCCCCCTCACCCTACATATCTAAAAAGCATCTCCTCAAAGCCTTATCCAAGGCAAAAAACATAGCCTCTATGGGATCAGACAACATGCCAAACTGTCTTCTAAACAGGCTAAGACATGAACTAGCATTGCCACTAAATACCCTTTTCAATCATAGTCTAACAACAGGCTTTGTTCCCGCAGAATGGAGAACAGCAACAGTTATTCCCCACCACAAAGTTGGCCTAGCAACAGATTACAGATCCATAAGCCTGACCAGCCTCATTTGTAAGGCCATGGAATGTATCATTATGTACCTCATAAATATAGACATAGGTGACCTCCAAACCCTGGAAACCATCAAATATGGCTTAGTGAAGAGCAGATCCTGCCTGTTAAATCTGGTGAATTTCTTTGAAAATGTGGCCAAGGCCATTGACCAGGGCAAATCTGTGCACACAGCACACCTCAAACTGGCAAAGGCTTTTGACACAATCCCACATTCAGGCAAACTGAATGTAAACCCCTTCATTGTAAGATAGGTTGCCAACTGGCTCACAAACCAGACACACACTTTCAAAGTGGGTGCAGACCTGTTACCAGTGGGGTGCCGTAGAGGTCAGTGCTGGGCCTGCTACTGTTTATTAGTAGTAGTTCATTATTTAGTTCAGGTTGCAAACTAGGTGCAATCATTGAATCCCCAAATTATGTCAGTATACTCCAGGAGAGTCTCACACAGACCAACAAATGGTGTATTAGTCATGGTCTCAAACTGAATGCAAAGAAATGCATCATCATTCCCTTTGGCACAAACAATGTCCCCTCATGCTATCAAATCAGCAACAATACCCTAAGTTCCCATGAAGTGGTAAGAGACCCGGGATCACAAGTTGACTGCAACCTTAACTTTGACCACCATGTGTCTACTGTTGTAAGGAAAGCTTTCTACATAGCACACTTGATTAGTAAAGGCATCACCATGAGAGCAAAATAATTTATAACCCCTATACTCAGCACTTATCTGACCCATAGCTGAGTAAAATTCCCCATTTGGCATGTACCATACTAAGTACCTGCAGCAATTAGAGAGACCTCACAGGTTTCTAACAAAGAAGATCAAGGGGCTCCCACATGTCCCTTACACAGACCGAATAAAGCCACTGTCACTATACTCCATGTCTTAAAGACTTCTTAGGGAAGCCTTATGCCTGGCCTACAGAGCAATCCAAGACCCAAACCTAATGAACTTGCTGCATATCCATAAATTAAACAGGACTAGGGCTACTTGTTCCAGGGACCTAAATATTGCCTGTGACTTAACTACAACATGCTGGAGGAATAGATTTATCTCTCAGTGACTGCTGCTTCTTTGGAACAGGCTACTAATTCATGTGAAACAGAGCACCTCTATGACACTGTTCAAAAGAAATCTGGGCAAGTTGATGGGGCACCATAATTTCTTACTGAAGATAGAGCCCACAACCCTCCTGGACATGGGCAGTCATCACTAAATGCAATCTTGGGTATGGACTAACATTTCTATGGTATTACATTGGGTTGAAACAGCTAGACTTAAAATGACCTCTGGGTCAATAGCATAGTAATCTTCTATGATCTCTGTTTCAGTCTATGTCTATGTTCTACATAGTGTGGTTATTTCATAATTCAGGGGATTATAGTTTGCATGAGTAAATGTATGAAAATAAAATATAGTGCCAGTCTTTTTGAGTCTTTCCTGAAGCAGTGATGGAAAGATTACTGGAGTAGTAACTTTGGATTGCGAGAAAGGTAAGGCTTTGCCAATGCTTTAGTGTGCATAGGAACTCAATGGGAGATCCTTTTTTTTTGTATGGGTATTACAGTGCAGCTAGCTCACGGGGAGAACTGACTACTCCATCCACAGAAGCTAAGAGAAAGAAAATTAGTATGATCCCTGTTCCACAAACAAAGATGGAGCATTTATCCAACATGGTTAAATCAACCTAAAGCATTAATCACTAAAATGTTAAGAAGGGGTGGGATGCAACTGAACTTCAGGAAATGGTGCTCAGTATAACAAAAAAATAATTTTGCATGTATGAGCAGTAGCAGAGACTGTTTTCAGTGATCTTTCATGATACGTAATGCAGACAGAAGTAAATGCAGGCTATTTAGCTTACTAGGGCTAGTTTAAAGGTGGGCAGCACAGTGGCATAGTAAGTAGCATTGCCACCTCACAGCAAGAGGTTCTCCAGTAAAGTTTTCAGGTGGGGTGCCTTCTGTGCAGAGAGTGCATCCTTCCTGTGTTTGTGTGGGGACTCTGGTTTCCTCCCAAAGACATACAGTAGGTTGCATGATGTCTCTAACTTGCCCACAGGGGTGTATGTGTTATGTCTGTGGTGTGAAAAAAGACCTAGCAATGTACTTCTATTCCTGACTTGCCTAGTAAACTATGTAGATGGCAATGTTAGTTCTTGGGGTTGCTATGAGTCAGATGTGACTAAGCAGCAATAGATGGATGAGATTAATGCAATTCCTTTTGTAGTGTAGGCCCTAGAATACTTTTTAAATGTTCTCTTCTATGAATATTAATTTATCAGTGACTTATTATATTAAGATAAGGGAGATACTATACCAACATTTGACAACTGCCTCATCAACCTATGCATTGATTTAGAACAGGCACCGATGGATCAGTAACAAAGGGTACACAATGGATAATATGTCCTATAAGTACTGATTCAGAACAACAGATTTAGTATTATCGTGTATTCTTCCACAGGGGTACGAACCCAGGAGATAAAAGTAGGTCCAAAAGAACTGAAGAGAGTCACAGGAATTCTGTCAGTCGATTGCTTCTCTTTTATTTTGGGAGGGTAGAACCAACCTCCTGGACATCAACACCAGGAGTTAAAAATGATTTAATAAGTAAACTATGAATACGATAATAAAAGTTTTCACATATATTGGTGATAAATTTGCACATGTGAGCCGACAATGCAACAAAAATCAAGACTGAGATCTTACAACAAAAATAAAGACTGAAATGTAACAGTCCTTCTGTCTGTATCCAGAAATTTAAAAAGTGAAATACAGCAAGAGCTGTTTTAGCAAGCAAAGTTTGCAAGTAGGAGTACAATTCACTGGACATCAGATAGTATGTACAAATGCTTCCAACTTGTTTATATAATGAATAAAGTTCATAAATAAATTGTTCCTAAAATGCCTGACCCACAACAATATAGTATGTATAACCAGCTGATGTGAGTAATGTTTAAAAATATAAGTATCTAAATAATTACATGTTTGCTGACATAACTTTTTAGCTTCTCAAAGTTTCCATCCATCCAAACTTTTTCTCTTTATCCCTCCTCTCAAACTGGTGTTTTTGGCTTCTCTCTTAAGTTACTATTTACACAACTCCTTCCTGCAGGAATCTCAAACTTTCTGAACTAGCAATAACATCTTATGTAACATTTTTTTTTGTATATACTATATTTTGTACCAGCCATTACTTAGGTTTTGTACTATGTTGAGTGTTGTTTAATTTCATATAGGTTCATAGGTTCATAGGTTGGTACTAGGCTATCGGCCCTAGGGCCTATACAAGCCTAGCCATAACAATTCCCTGGCTATTTCTTCCCACACTATTGACTTCCCTGGACCCCAGTCTAGCAGGGTGACTGACGTGATCCCTGGGATGAATTTCCTTTCACCCATCCAATCATCAAGGTTCCTTTTGAAGAGGGCTAAAGAGGCGCTCTGCTTGACATGTATGGGCAGTCTATTCCAGAATCTGGGGAGTCTCTGGGTCAGGAACCTATCCTTCCAGCATGTTTTGTTTATTGTGATGACAAGATTTAGATCGCTGGAGCATGTGGCTCTGAGGAATTGGGATTTGTTTAAGTGTAGCATGTCCAACAGCTCTGGGTTTGACATGGCCTTGTATGTTAAGCACAGATTGCCTCGGAGTAGACGATATGTGACAGAGTATAGCTGGAGTTTTTTAAGGCGGTCAGCATAGGGCATCTGCTTTAGGCCTGTGATTCTTTTAGTGAGGTATTTCTGCGGCCTTTCCAGTTGTTGCAGATGTTTTGAGAGGTACATACCAAATGGCGTGTTGTATTCTATAATGGGTCTAATGAGGGATGAGTACAGTGGGACAATGACCTCCTTTTTTCTGGATGAAAAGCCCTTAGTGATGAGATGTGCCACATAGAAGGATTTCCTGACTGTTGTGGCGATGTGGTTATTGAAGGTGAGACTACTGTCCACCTGTGTCCCTAAGTTTCTTATCACACTTTTGGTGTTTAGTGTACTGCCATATCAGTAGTTTTAACTGAATTACTGCTGTTTTATAGTCTAAAAAATATATTGTACTATATTTGGAGCTTTTCTCCCCGGGTCTCCACTGAATATGGGCTCCCAACCCAGTCGGACTATCCCGGTTAACAAATGTAATAAATAAATAAATAAAACTGTTGGAAGTTCAGGGGGCTTGTCTGTGTTTTACTGGGTATGCAAACTCAGCGAGATTTCTGGGAGGTGACTTTATGTTACTGTGAAACAAGCATAATAAGAGGGGCAGGTCAGCTGGCCAACAGTTGATTAGTATTGTTATACTAAGTATGATACATGTGCTCCCATAAAAGCAGAGGACACCATAGTAACAGGTGCCTTTAGTCATTATTTGTGCCATAGACTGGTCTAAAAGCAGCTAGCAAAGGCTTCTGATCTGTAATTAGCATAAACCTTCTTTCACACAGGTGTTGCATGAATTTAATTTCCAGACAAGTTTACAGAATTTTTATATTTGCCTGTGCACTGCTGTATTCATCTGTTATCAGTAACCTTGAAGCAAATGCTATAGGTCTCATTATACCATCCTAAAGTTTTATGTTACTTGCTATTGCAATATGCAATCAATGATGAAGGTGAGTAGACACTTTGTCTGATATAATCAATTATTTGGTCTATGTACAATATTTCCATTCAGGCCCATTCTTAACCCATAACGTTGATATCTGCAACACTATCAAGAGGTTCTTCAGAAATGTATAGCAACAATTTGCTAGTCTAAAATATGACCTTAATCATGACAAATTCTGAACATTAGATGCCCACAGCACAGCCCCTACCTTGTCTTTTGAAATGCTTCATAGTTGCACTATCTTTCAAAATACAGGCTAATGTCAAGGACCTTTGGCTGATCAAATTTGACTGTAAATTGGGAGCTTTCATAAATTCCCCCATGAAACAAACATCTTACAAGAGGGTCCAACACAGACAAATGACTGGTGCCAAAGTCATGGGCTAAAACCCAATGCCAATAAATGCATTATACTGCGTTTTTGAAAAACTACCACCCAGTTAATTGCTCCAAGGATAAGACACCTTTAAGAGTTGACCTGGTAGTCAGGGATCTGAGAACATATGCAGACAGTAATCTGGCTTTTGATCACATGGGACCAAGGTAGTAAGAAAAGCATTTTATGTCACCCAACTTATAAATTACAGCATGGTCTCCAAGTCCAAGGAAGTCATAGTGTGGATTTCTATTATTTAAGCGAACGCTTAAAGTTGCAAACGCTGTTTCGTCAAATGTGTTTACGTGAAATGGCAAAATGCCGAAAGCATGGAACAGCGATTTTTTTTCCTAGGGAAAAAAATCGCTGGGCCATTTTTGGGACTTTGCCATTTCCTCCGCTGTGTTGCAATTTCAGAGTTGGTATATTGAAGTAGGGGGTGTGGGGGGCTTCACCCCCCCTTTATTTTGTGTTTTTTTTTTTTTTATGGATCAGCGATTTTTTTCCCTGAGGAAAAAAAATCGCTGATCCGTGTGTTCGACATTTTGTATTTTCAGAGTGTTTGGGTCAATTATATAGCGTTCACAATTTCAAGCGTTTGCTAATATAATATAGACCCCATAGTGCCATATTATTTGACCTTTATCAGACCCATCATTGAGTAAAATGCCCCCTTTGGTATGTACCTGATCAAACATATGCAGCAGCTGGAACACCCACAAAGGTTCCTTACCAGGACAATCCAAGGTATAAACACATTGTCCTACACAGATCACCTCAAAGACCTATCTCTGTTTTCTGTCTCCTGCAGGTTACTGAGAGGTAATCTATGCCTGGTATGCAAGACATCCTCAGATCCACCTCAGATGTACCTTTTTCACATACACAAAATGAACAGCATCACAACTACCAGATACAATTACTTAAATTTTGCTTGTGACATAAATAAGACATGTTGTTGAGACAGATATGTGTCTCAGAAGATCCCTTTCTCTGGAACAGGCTCCCCATTCATGTGAAGAAGAGTCCATCCCTAATACTATTTAAGTGTAACCTTAACCAATGGATGGGAAATTTGAAATTCACACTGAGTCTGTCCTCCATGTTTCTAATAGACAGAGGTAGACAGTAATTCCCAAACTAACATACCTCCCACATACTCTATAGATACTTCCTAACATACTCCCTACTAATAAATGCCCACAGTAAACAGGGACACAATTGGTTGGATTGCACTGCTAGGCTTACAAATGCACTGGTGGTTGTTAGCCTAGTATATACCTACGAATCTATGAACCTATGATTATTTTTTGTCAATCAGATGCCCAAAATGTAAAGTTTATTCTTTGAAAAAGTCATATCTAGCTTTGTTTGTTTGTTTTAAGCCTGCAGTGTTTAATCCATCTAGGATCACTTATAGTTTAGTAAAGTGCTCCTTGTCAGTCTATTCTTATGCCAGGCCTGGCTGGTAACATGGTGTCATTGTTTACTACAGATTTCTTAACTTTTTGCCGTCTTACTCTAAGGAGGCTTTTGGTTTTGTAGCTCCAATAATCAGCTATGGCCAGGCACACAGGTGTTCTTTTAATTATTTGCTCATTCACTTGCTGCTAAATAGTTGGCATTGACAGGGCTCTAATCTCAAATTAGCTGCATTCCACAACTATATTTTGATGTTGACTATTTGTTAGGAACTTCTTTACTTTCTTTCTGTATATACATCTGCCATGGTATTAATAAACACATCAATCTCACGAAATAAAAATTAAAAAAATATGCATTTTCACATTTTAGCAAGAGTTATTTATTTAGTTAGTTAGTTATTGACAGAATATACTGTACAGCCTTTAATATTGCACTAACACCAGCAGCTTAAAAATCTCCACATATACATGCATCCACCATTACCTTTCAAATGGATTGGGGTTCTGTATGCAGTCGACTGATTGCTCTTTTCTTCAAACAGCACCTCGGCAACCTGTGGCCCATACGCCTCAATTTTTATTTTAGGTGAAATAACATAAAGCACTACCCCAGCTTCAATGAATGTCTACCTATCTTTTCATTCTAGTTCAGGTTTGTCTTCAGGTCTTTTTTAGATTTATTTTATTTATTTATTTATTTGTTTATTTATTTATTTTTTATTTATTTATTTGGTAAATATGTATTAATAAGTATGGCAACATTTCATCATCAGTGAGTTTATTTGCTGCATTTTGTTCAGTTTATTACTAACTTTTTTAGTGGAATAAAGTAAGTCACAATACCCACTGGGACCATGTCAATAGACGTGTAACAACTTTATTAAAACAATAGAAGCCAGATAAATTACTCAAGTTAAAACTTTCACCCTAGAGGGCTTCCTCAGGCATCAACATTAAAACATTAAGTCATTGCTCTTTAAATAAAGGTACAGGCTCAAAATCAACTAAACAATTAACCAAACAGATTCAAAAACAAGTATGTTTTTCTTTCAGAATGGGTTTTAAAGAGACATAACCATTAAGCCCTAGTGTAATATAACTCTGACAGTTTTGTTTTAAAAAAAATGACATCTCCTCTCATATTTTTAATACACATTTCTAAAATGACAAATTTAAAATTATGGTCCTCACCTTTATCATTTTTATGTTTAAAAAGTGCATTTGTAACTTTTTTCCTATTTATATCAGACACATATATGAGCCTTAAGCCTTTGGTTGTTTTTTACAATGTAAAACGAATCACATAATTCACAGTATGCTAAATAAACAAGGTTCATACTGTTAAAATTTTCATACACTCTCAGTTTTACTTCTTTCTTATAAACTGGATGGTAAAAACTACTTCTACTATAATATACATACAAAATTTGCAGTTACCACTTTTATAAGTACAAACTTTACTTTGCTTATTATTGAACCATCTTTTAGGTTGTTCTTTGTAGCATAAAATATTTTTAAATTAGTATGCCTCTTATAAGAAAAGGTTGGTCAATCAGTAATATGAGTTCTAAGTTCTGGTATGTCCTGTATTATACGCCAATGCTTAGATATTCCCCTGGATTTACTATTCCTCCATACAGGACTAGCTGAGTCCTGCACGGAGGTGGCCGTTTAAGAGCAGGATGGCAGTGCGCCATGCATATTAATGAGGCACGCTGCCTGAGCTCTTAATCTTACACAGAGTGTGTAAGAGTGCAGGGGGCATATCTGAGAGCAGAGCTCTCAGAATATACACACCCCTGCAATGAAGAACAGCAGAAATGCCCAGGAAATGAGAGAGACCGCTCATCGGTGACTGCATATCCCCACCAACATTCCCCCTGGTGTACAACAGCAAGCAAATACAAATAAAATGAACAAACCTGTATTTGTTTTTTTAAATCCGATTAAAGCTAACTGTGGGTGCGGAGGTGTGCCCATAGCTTAGCTATGGTTAATACAACTTAAATGGCTGAAGAGGATAACAAGGAAACTATAAGCAAATGAAGCAGCATCGCAATAGTGTAGTGGACAGAGCATTTGCCTTACGCGCAGGCATGCCTGGTTCGAGTCCCACTGCAGCACATTCCATTTTCCATGGCAAAGCATGTTATGACCGATATTTTTCTTGCATAACCCACTAAATAACATATATTTATGAACTGTAGTACTGCAGTAAATGCACATATGAGGTGTCAGTGTCATAATGAATAAAGCACCAGTACGTTTAAGCACCAATAAGCAGTAGTAAGCATATTTAAGCACTAGTAAGTGGGTTTAAGCCCTTTTGTGCTGGGGTAAGCAATGCGCACACAGGTTAAGCAATTCTAAAGCTAACTCTGTGTAAGCATATGTAACCAGAGGTTAGCATTGCTTACCCTTGTGCAAACCCGCTTACAAATGCTCAAAAGTGCCTTAATCACTCTGTATCCAATGGCCCTTGTTCTGCCCATCAACAAGATAAGCAACCATGCAGGTCTCGAAACCTGGACCCTATACAACATAGTCACAGTAGTTAACCATCAAGCCATCCCAGAAGTACAGAAGAATGATGTATCAGCAAACAAGTCTTCATCATAGTAAAACCAAACTGAACCTGTGAAAGGAATCAGTATACATTCCTTAACCCACTACATAACATAAATATGTGAACTGGAGTAAAGCAGTAAGCCCAGACGTCAGGTGTAATTGTAACAGAGTGTTAAAGTCCCAGATAAAATACAAGGACCCCCATACAGTGTACGTACACATGAATCATGGATACCAGGCATACATATAAGGTGTAGTGAATAATAACTCAATGCCAAAAAGGAATAATAATACAAAGTCTAATGTAAGCAATGCTAAGCACTGCACAGGCCAGCTTAGGAGATGTAAGCAATGTGTAGGCCAGCTAACTCAATGTGCCCAGTGTTATACCCCTTTAAACAATGCCAACCCTAGGTAAGCAGGTTGTCCATAGCCTAGCCTTTTCAAAACTGGGAAATCGGCCCTTCTTAAACCCAAAAGGTGGGAATACATCTCATAACTGGTTGTAGCTTCCCCTTGCAGGCACAATGGCAGTAAGGGGAGAAGGTTTGCACTTTTGGGTGCAGTGCTGATGGATCCAGGAGTCTAGAGTCATGGCAGGGCTCCTTGTCAAAGACCATGATCAGAGACTGCTGCAGGGCCAGTACCAAGGCTCCCAATATAAGGTGGAGGCCTGGGACCATCTCGCCCGTGACCTCACCAGTGCCACTGGCATACCCAGAACAGGTGAGCAGGTCAGGCATCTCTATGCCGAACTGAAGAGGCATAAGGGAGACCTCTTGGACCAGTGGATCCAAGAGGCTAGAGCAGCAGGGGATGTTCCAGTTGTGTGTAAGTATCACCCCACTATGTGTGTAATAATTGCCAGCTCAGGTATATCATGGATAGGTATGGCTAACTATTCCTCTTATGTCCCCACAGCTACAATGGAGCGTGTCGTGAATCAGGAGGCACATGTCAGTCACCTGGCGAGGTTGTGACGCGAGGCAGTTCAGCAATACTTATGCATTTACTGTCATAGAAAAGTAGTAGTAAATCAATTGCCTGTATAAAACCTGTATTCTTCAAGGCATGTACTGCATACACTGAAGAATATGGCAGGAAGAGTCTCATATAGTATGCATATAAATAAAAGCATAACAGCCTGACAATAAAGGTCTAACTGCTGGACTGCATGTGTATACTCTCGTATCATATGGTAATGTAGATTTGCAATCATGTAATAGTACTGTTGTATTAAGCACTGTTACCCACACTGAGCACCATAAATTGAATGTGTAGGAATGCCTGTATATGACTGCTGTAATCCCCAGAGGCCATTTAGCACAACTGAGAGACACATAGACAGAAAACAGGGAAAAAAGCAGACAACAAAACCCAAATAGCACATACAACTGAGATTTGAACTGTTGTTTTGTTTAGCACACACAGCCATGGTTCCAATCCTGCCAGTGGTAGTAGTCTGCATACAAAATCATACCCCACAACTGTACAGATATGTCTAGAATGTCCAGTAAAGTGGCCCATATCTGTTGCCTATCAACCTGTCCCCCTGGAAAAGCAGTGGGATGACCCCAGACATATAGGCAGCAAACAGGCAATAGAACTGATTGACACACATTTATGAGAACAAAGCTGGCACACTAGCAACTCCCCAAAACCTTTTGAGACTAAGAAGTCATGTATATCCCATGTACACCCCAACTTGTCAAGCTGTGGCCAGAGTGTGTACAGTAACAGAGTGAGATGTATTTGCATAATAGTAATGAGGAATCTGATACTGTGTGTGGGAACACTCAGTTAGTGCTAACAAACATTTCTCCAACAGGTCTGCCAGATACCAACACTGTGCCCAGAAATACAAGAATGATACCCTGTACTGGTACTGTTTACATCGGTATTGTATGGCATTGCAACTGATGCAGTTGCCCTGAATAATGAGGTAGTACACATCACTGTCGCTCACACTTTCCTACAAAATATTACTGTCTAGGAGATCTGCATAAGAGTGTTGTAATACAAGGTCAGAATTCAAAACCACAGGGGATTAATAAGAAAGGAAGCAGATAGGAGATATACAGCAATATCTATATAACAGACACAACTGTGATGGACAGTGTTTAAGTTGTAGCAGACACAACCATGGTCTGAATCCTGGGAGTGGGTGTAGGCTGCATACAGAATCATACCCCACAACTGTACAGATGAGGCCAGAATGTCCAGTATATGGGCCCATATCTGCTGCCTGTCCCCCTGTCCCCCTGGTAAGTCCGTGGGATGATCCCAGATGTTTAGCCAGAAAACAGGGAATACAAGTGATTATCAAACATCTAGGAGTACAAACCTGTCACTGTAGCAACCTCCGAAACTGTTAGGAGAGTAATATTTCAAGTATGTCCTAAATACACTCCCATGTTGTCAAGCTGTGACCAGGGTGTGTACAGTAAAAGAGTGAGGTGTATGTGCATAATACTAATGTGTAATCTGGAAGTTTGTGTGGCAACAGTCAGGTAGTGCTAGCAAACATTGCTGCCACAGGTACGTCAGATATGAACACTGTGCTGAGAAATAAAGACCATTATAACCTGTACTGGTACTGCTCACACTGGTATTGTCAGCCAAACTGTGCTACATAATATAACTGTGTAGGAAAGCATGTATATGTGTGTGTTAGGTCACTAAAGGTGGAAAAGGGCAATATTCTAGATATGTCCTGGCACACCAGCATGTGGTCAACACATGGCCAGAGTCTGTGCAGAAAGAGTTGGATAACTATGTGCACAACATCAACCCAGAATCTGGGAGTATGTGTAGAAACAGTTAGTTGGTGTGTAGAAACAGTTAGTTGGTGTTAACAAACATTCCCTCCAGAGGTGTACCAGGAAAGAGGTGTATAATGCAGGTAAAGCCAGTGCATGTGTAACGATGACTACAGCCATATCACTGTCCAAAGTAAGGCTATAGGGTAGTGTAGTAAGACTTGTAAGGTACAGATAATAGCACTGACTAGGAAAGTAATGTGGTCTACAGGAATATACTAGTTGATAATTGACATCTTTCTCCCCCCTACCATATCTCCAACAATAATCAATATACCCACCCCAACTGGTAGGTAGTGACACCTATGTTCTGATAATGTCCAATTGTTTGATAAATATTTTAAATGGTTCCCATGCATGTGCTATATTGAATTATTCCAACACTGGTGGCATGGTGCCATCAATGTACCTGCATGCTGTTCTTATTACCACTGTGGTCCCATGTATGCATGTGTTCTGTTTGCTATGCAACTGTTCCGTATCCAGTGTCTGGGTTAATGGGAATATTTATGCATGCTGTTATACCTAACCCTGGAATGTGTTGACTATTACTAACCCACATATGATGATGAAATCTAAACACTATAGCGTGCTTGGGAAGGCCGGTCCCAGCGAACCTACCTGTCCCACCTCAGCTGGCCGTGGCACCGGGCACCAGCATGTCTGGGGCCCAACTCGGGACCTCCCTGTCCATTGGTCCTGCACCACCTTCAGATGGAACCGCCTCAGGGGATGAGGCTCAGCCCCCCCGGGAGTGGACGCGGACAGGCACCTGTCACCCATCACCAAGTTGGGGTCGTGGTGCGAGATCAACCAGCAGCTCAGTGATCTTCTATGCCAGCATGAGGGCTGCATGTCACAACTAGAGCATCAGTCTGGCTCTGCAGCTCAGCCCCCAGCGCAGCCACCGTTGGGGCTGTGAAGGTGCACTGGTAACTGCCCATGGGTGGGGACTTCAGTCCCACTGTTTCCACTAGGGGGCTCGTGGGCTTCCGATTTCCCAACACCCCTCCCCATCAAGGTGTTTAGCCCCCACGTGTCATATACCGCCCCTGTATGCATCTTGTTTGTCTTGTCTGTTAACTTACCCAACCTACCTCCTCAAATATACCTACTACCCTTCCCCAACATCCCACTTTCACCTGAAAAAAAAAGATCAATCTGCTCCCACAAAAAAAATCTCGCCCCATACATAGCCGTCCATTTTGCATACATGTCCACTGGACACATGTAATCCGGTCTAATTGGAATCACAACTTATTATTGTTGTCCTCACCCCCACCCAGGGGTTTGAGTGTCCAAATCTACCTCCAAATTCAGTGTATATGCAGAGCTGTTGCTGTAGAAGAAATGGGCAGCTATGGACCTTCCCTACACCCTTCCTGCACATCCCCAGCTAGTTTCCCCACTGTCTTTCCCTCTTTGTCCCCCTTTTTTCACCACTTTCCTATCAACCCCATTTTCTTTTCTTTTAAAGAAATTACTGCGGGGGTAAGCAGGAGTAAGCACCTTTAAGCAGCAGTAAGTGGGTTTAAGCCTGTTTGCGCAGAGGGTAAGCAATACCTACACTGGTTAAGCAATTTAGAAGCTAACTGAGTAAACTGTAACTGGAAGTTAGCAGTGCTTACCTCCACGCAAACCCTTGCAAACCTGCTTACAGCTGCTCAAAAGTGCCTTAATCACTCTGTATCCAATGTCTCTTGTTCTGCCCAGCAACAAAATAAACAGACTCTGCAAGGCTCGAACCAAGAACCCTGCACACTGGAGACAAAGTGATTTACCACTAAGCCATGTCAGGGATATACAGAACCCTGATGTATTCACAAACATATCATCCAGCCCATTCATTCAACAGTACAGAGAATATATTCCAATATGTATATGTATGTGTGTGTAACTATATAAATATCTAAACAGATACAACATATCTATATATGTAGCTATATATATATATATATATATATATATATATATTTTTTTTTTTTTTGTGTGTGTGTGTACATCTATATGTCAAAATATATACAGCAAGTTATATATATGTAAGCAGATATATATAGCTATGTAGGTATACACGGACATAGTTATATTTATGTAAGCAGATATATGTATCTATATAGGTATATATAGACATACATATGTAGATAACAATGGGAAAATAACTAAAACATATATGTCCACATGCACCGTTAATGGGGTTGAGAGGCCCCAAAAAATATACGTCTTGTACGAATAGGTATACCCCCCCACAGCCAAACACGTCTGCCTTGCATCTGTTGCAGATCCCATATCCAGGACCTGACAAGACATGGGCACAAGATGTTAACAGTACTACATCCCACCTGTATGATGTCAGGCTGGTATCGGTAACATATCATGCAGTACAGTCTGGCTCCCAAAGGAAATGTACAATGTGGAAGCTATCAACATCCCAGGATACATATACACAGACACATATATGCAGATACAGATATACACATATATATATATATATATATATATATATATATATATATATATACGTATATGTATATATAGATATATGTCTACATAGCTATATATTTATGCACATCCTATGTGTACAGATATGCCTAGTTATGTTGGTATATATGTAGATACCTATAACTATATGTGCATCATATCTATTCTGATATACATACTACTGTCAATATATATGTAGATATCCATACGTATATGTGCATATGTATCTCTATCTGTATATGTGTAGACATATATTGCTCTGTATATGTATATATCTGGGTGTTTATATGTATATATATATGTACATATACATATCCATCTATATATGTCAATATGTATATGTGTATATATCTATATAGATATCTGGATAATTATATATACATATATTTAGACCATATGTCCAGAACATGGAGTGTAGCCCTACCTCAGCCGCTGTAGTCCCAACTCCGTAGTTCATGAGGATGTCAGGTGTGTGTAGCAGGTATATTTGTAGACTATTGCTACTGTAATAGGGATTGTCTTCACAGACATGGTGTGTGTGGGAGGTCACATCTGCTTTTAACATGTGCGCCATTGGCCACTGACAGACATCCTAAGGACATCATAGTACAATAGCACTACTAGCATGTAATGCTCCTATGGACAACAGCAGAGATATTGACTAATATATGTGGACAGTCTGACACACTCTGGACAATCCAGAGGTATACACATAACCCCTTAGTGCAAGACATGTGGACCAATCCTGACAATGTGGATGTTAACAGCCATGTAGATGGGTATAACACATGACTACTGGTATACATTTGTCCCCATAGGTCATGCATTCACACACTCCTGTCAGTCCTGCCACATAATAACCACTGGTACAGAGGTGCCATGGACACATACCGCCCACTAGATTTGACATAAATAGGTACAGCATCCCACTGCTCTGTCTGACATACATGACTGTTATGGTGGCCCAGCAGCAGTACATCTGGCAAGTATCTGGACATCACATCTCACAGACTGGCTCAACACTGGCCTACATTTCCTATGGGGGAGTGCACATGTACCTGTATGTATGGCAGGCTCTACAGGCATGCCACAGCACAAGGTTACATACACCTGTGTGACAGTGCTTAACCACAACCAATGTGAACACAGCCACAGCCACATATGATAAGCTAGCGTAATATTACAGTATATGGACTATCGGCTTGACACCAACCTCATACGTACCACTCACACACTAACCCTACATATACTGTGCCCCTACACAGTGTGGTTCGATGCCTGTCTGGGTATGGGACATGTGCGTGTATGGCCCTACAAACATGTAAGCCAATAGGGTAACATACAGTGGAGCAACATGTAACATCAGATAGAACAGGACCAAGAACAATGACATCTACCACATTCTTTACACAGGCCAAGGTATATATTAACAATACACACACTGTCGACAATCACCATAAGTACACAGACCTCAGTACTGTACACACAACCACAGGATGTCCAGGTTATGTCATCAAATATAACCCCTACTATAAATAACATTTGTAGAAGTCTGATATCTCACTGGCTTGTTATCAGATATGACATTACTAATTATGGTGTACAGCACATATGTACCCCTTAGTGCATGACATATGTACAAAAGTTGTGGCTGGAGGCACATACACAGGGCTAATATTGACATATTGCTGTGATAACTTCATACATTTGCTGTTGTAACAGGGTTTGTTGCAACATATGTCCTATGAGGAATATGAAGTCAGTAACTCACGGCTGTCACCATCTACAGACTGAAATCCTCACACTACTTTCTGTAGTTCACAGATAGGTGCTTTGTGGGTAACACATGAAACAAAAGGCACCACACACTGCCCAGTCTGCAGATGACCCTACAGATGGGGGTTCCCTCATAAACATAGCACTGACATGGCAGGTATTAAAACATGTAGGACAGCCATATCCACACACAACCTGTTAAACCAACATTACTCCAAATACAGTATAGCAGCACTTACAGTCTGTAGTGAGGTCGGGCACATCCCCCTCCTGTGTGTTGGCCTGTTTTCACAGTGTATGTTGTTAGAGGTAAATCCCCAATCCATCTGAGATGCTGTTTGCCAAACAACAGACCGAGTTCCTGTTCACAGTAAATGAAAGGCCCAACACCAACAAGATGTTCCTAGATATTGGAGTGTGTTTCCATGCAATTGGCTATGGGACTGTTACCACAGCTGTTCCACATGCAATCAGCTAGAGGAGAGCTGCAATTCATGCAGAGGCCACCATCTGATCATGAGCATCACTTAAAATACACATGCTGCTGCCTAAGCAAAGCAGGTGTAAGTCTCCACATCCACCTGAGAGGGAGTGAGGGAGGCAGACAGAGGCAATGAAAAATCAGGGAGGGGTGGGAGAGTAAAACTTAAGCATGTTTGTGTTACACACCTACCAGTACAGGGTATCAAACCCCTGATGACTATGTAGTGCTATCACATGTCCATGCAGTTATTGGATGCACCACATAGGTTACATGCTGATGAGCCCTCAGAGTGTATATGTGATGGCGAGTGACATCTGCAACAGGGATATGGTAGCTATGCGGTAGGTGAAGTACACATGCCTGTCTGCATGAACAGGTGTCAGCGTCAACACAGCCACACTCTCACAGGGACACACACATGTTGACACACTTGGTAGGGCCAGGAATACAACTCATCACTAGTGGGATTGCCACAACACAGTACTGTGCAGGTATCACATGCACCACAGGGGTCATAGGGAGGTTATATGGGCAAAGGGTATGTGGAGGTGTCTGACATCAGACAGCATGCTTCAGTATGCCAATGGGGGTTGTAGTGAGTGTGAATGTGGTCATACACATCATACAACACACACACAGACACGGGTGCCAGTACTGACATGCATGGGTGCATTGCTTCACAGGTGTGTAGTGGTCGATGGTGCCAGACAGCTATACAAGGCTAGGTGATGGGTATACCTTGGCATCAGGCCACATGACAATGGTCTGAATTGTGACTCAGAGGTGTAGTGTTGGGATTTGCCTTCACAGGTGGGTATTGTATTCACCATCCGATCACCTGGGTGACTATTGCGTGTGGCCAATACTGTGCATTGCATGCCATGTATGTGTTCCTTAATCCATGACATGGATGGTGTCTGGGATGTGCACACCTCCCACATGCACGTACAGTGACATGTGGTACTGTACCTGGGGTATCTGGACCATGTTGTGTACACAGATTGTTATAATCAGATGTGCCAGTCCTGGCCTAATGTGGCAGGAATTGTTAATGGACAGCAGGTTGACCCTGCACCTACATTGATAACATGATACCGGTATTCCCTGGTGCCAGTGGCATCTGTCCATACAGGGCTTGTGTTTCAGGCATGGTATGTCCTTTGTGGGTCACATTTTCTGGCACCACAGGTGTTGCAAGTGTCCAGTGGGGAACAGGGGGAGGTGCACTTTCAGCATGTACATGCCTATTGGACTGATGGACAGGGTGCCATGCCCTTTGTAGCCTAATGCAATCACACCATGGTTACTCTCAGTGGACATTATGCAGGGTACTACCAACATAGCGGGTGTTGCCTAGGCAAGTGTGTGTGTGTGTGTGTGTGTGTGTGTGTGTGTGTGTGTGTGTGTGTGTGTGTGTGTGTGTATGAGACATGGGTTGAGAATGTTCCCTGGGTAATACAAGGGCTGCTAATGTAGTTCAGCTGGCAGTGATGTCACATGTAGGGGTATGGATTTGCATCCCAGCCTCTTGGCTATTTCACATCTGTTTTCCCTGTGTGGACATTGTGATATATATACTAGGGCCACCATATAAGAAGTTTGCAAAACCCACTCCACATTGAGTCCAGTTGTTACACACTCACAACCACCTCCACACAGGATACGAATGACAAACAAAGACACACACACCTGTCATGTCTACACTACAGCAGTACGCAGTTACAGGACATGCTACAGAGATTAATGAAATATTTCTTCCGCAAAGGTGAATTTCACAGTGAATGACATCAGCAGGATTGCCAAAGTAGGACATTTGAATTGTATTGAGTGTGACTAGCCTACAATGCGTTGCTCCCTACACACACACAAAACATCCACAACTGCCATGTGTGTGAATAGAACCCCTACCAGACTTCTATATCACACTACAGCATGATGCTGTTATAGGATGCACCACAGGGATTGCTGGAGTGCCTCTTCCCCAAAGATGTATTTCACAGTGAATGACATCAGCAGGATTGCCAAAGTAGGGCATTTGAATTGTACTGAGTGTGACTAGCCTAAAATGCATTGCACTTTACAAAGACAGAGAAACACACACATACAAACAGTTGCCATGTCTGGGATTAGAACAGCTATCTAACTAGTTTATCACACTACAGCAGTACACAGTTATAGGACTTGCCATGGAGATTACTGGGCTACATGTTTCCCAAAGGTGTATTTCAAGGTGGATGACATCAGCAGCCTTGCCAAAGTAGGGCATTTGAATTGTAGGGAGTGTGACTAGCCTAAAATACATTGCTCTCTAAACAGACAATGGCAAACACACATGCACACACACACACACACACACACACACACACACACACACAAACACACACACACACACACACACACACACACACACACACACACACACACACACACACACACACACACACACACACACACACACACACACACACACACACAGTTGCCATGTCTGGGATTAGAACTCCTACCTAACTAGTTTATCACACTACAGCAGATTGCAGTGATAGGACACACCATGAAGATTACTGGGCTACACCTTTCCCAAAGGTGTATTTCAAGGTTGATGACATCAGCAGCCTTGCCAAAGTAGGGCATTTGAATTGTAGGGAATGTGACTAACCTAAAAATCATTGCTCTCTACACAGATGGACAAACACACACACACACACACACACACACACACACACACACACACACACACACAGTTGCCATGTCTGAGATTAGAACTCCTACCTAGCTAGCTTATCACACTACAGCAGTACACAGTTAGAGGATGTGCCATGGGGATTACTGGGCTACACCTTTCCCAAAGGTGTATTTCAAGGTGGATGACATCAGCAGCCTTGCCAGAGTAGGGAATTTGAACTGTAGTGAGTGTGACTAGCCTAAAAAGCATTGCTGTCTACACAGACACACAGTTGCCATGTCTGGGATTAGAACTCATACCTAACTAGCTTCTCATACTACAGCAGTACGCAGTTACAGGACATGCCATGGAGATTACTGGACTGCAACATTCCCAAAGGTGTATTTCAAAGTGGATGACCTTAGCAGCCTTGTCAAATTAGGGCTATGGGGAGGGCAGTGTATGTGCATGGGCCATAACCCAGTCATCTAGAGGTTGACACACCACATGTGGGTACACGCAGGGTTATATTCCACAGGTACAGGTATACAGCTGTGAGATGACTACTTCCCTATACAGTCATGTTGCACAGCTAGCACTTGCACCACATAGTCTGTAATGATGACAGATACCAGTGGCTAGTATATACAGTGAGTGAAATCTGAACCTCATGTGGTTGTAGCCATTTGGCTGTGTGCTGGGTGGGACAGGCCTCATGATGGATGGCTCCTTGTCACAGTCACTCTCTTCCACACATCTATGTACATCTACTTTTGGCTTATTATAGTGTGTTGTTCTTGGATATATGTCTGTATTCCTATCCACTGTATGTGTAAAGCATGAGTGGTGCATACCGAGGAGTATCTGCACTAACATCTGCAACTGCCAGATATGTCTGGTTCACTGTTGTTTGCAGACATGGGCTTCATTTGTTGAAGTGTGTGAGCATGCCCAGTATGACCTTTCAGTATGCTGTTGTCTGACATTGCCTTCATTTCTCTAAGTGTGTGAGCATTCCCAGTATGGCCTTCTGTTTAGCATGTGTGGATTGATTCCAGGTAGTTTGTACTCCAGTGCAGACCTTTGTATTGTACAGCTACAGGTAGCAAACTGTTTCTGCAGGGTATCCGTCAATCATTTGGTAATATGGGGACAAAGTGTGCAGGGGATATTGTGTACTGTAAGTGGTTGTGTCTGTGCTGCTTCAGCTTCATGGTACTGCTGTTAGCAGAAATATTCAGACATGTGTACTGTTATACACTGTGATATTTTCTGTCCTCATATGCTGTCAGGTGGACATTTCTGCTCACAGTGATGTCTTGAGGGACAAGAGTGACTGCAGCTGTGTGTGGTATTGTGGGCAGACACCTACATATTCATGGTAGGTTATGGCATCCTGGTGGAGGAGCTGCAGACACTTGCATCTGGGTCTGTGTATCTGGTTCAGTACCTTCGTACAGTCCTGGCAGAAGACCCCATACTTGTACATCCATCAACATGTCAGTATGGCCTTATATTCCTATGGCAAAACCTCACAGCTGTACAGATTCGCACAGGATACCCAGAGGCAGAGGCCATGATTCAGGACATTACCCCAATTGTGTTGTTCGGGCAGGTATGTAGCCACCCATTTATGTGTTTACAGCCAGGGATAGTGTGTAGACACAGTTTTGTGTCAGACCTTGCACAATCTATGCTGCCCATGCTCCCACCCCCCCCCCGTTATTCTATCCTCTTTCTTACATTATGCATACATTCTCTGATACTTTCCCTATGCTTATCACCCCATCACAGCTGTGTGTTGGTGTTGGTCCACGGTTCATGCAGTGGGACATGGTGGACATGTTACTGTGGTTTATCCATATGGCCTTGCATATGGCTTATGTGGAGTGTGATGTGTTGTTATTTGGGTGTCCATGAATTAACATGAATTGGCAGTTTGTGTGAGATACAAGCCCTTGGCAGAGGCCTGTGGGGCATTAGGTGTTGTGGCAGGCCATTGCATTCTGTCAGTCCTACAGATCAGACCACCATACAGTATATTCCCCTGGGGTGACAGGGTAGGTGTGCTAGGTGTTCATGCCAATACCTTCTATCAGTTTTGATCAGGTGGTGTGAATTCTGGCAGGGTGCTACCTACTGCTAGCGACATACCTGCATGGAACACCTGCACTGCATGCTGCATTCTATCGCTATTGCCATATACAGGTGGGGTCATATTGCACCCATTCCCCACAGCAGGGGTACAACCAGAGCGGTACCTGTGAGTGGTGTTTGCGTGAGCTGGGTGCATGTGTGCTATGGAGACTACTTGCATCTGATGCACAGATATGCATTGGGCATTCCAGTTATGATTGCATGTGCAGGTACATCAGCTGGTCTCCAATACATCAGTCCTACCTCCTTTGTGATCTGTGAGTGTTTGAGCAGACAACACCAGTATCTCCTACTACAGGACCAGATAATGTGATGCATACCCGTATGTACTATTCCAAGGGTGTGTCCATTTCACAGTGACACAATATATACTGTATGTGTGGGGTACTTTCCCCTGTGTACTGCTTGTATATCTAGCCCAACAGCCATGCCATGTCAGGCTTTCAGATGGTGACACATATTACCACCATACATTTACAATGGCTTACTGCTAGCTTGTGTTATACTGGTAGGTATTGTGTTTGGCACTGCTGTTGTGAGGACTAGTCCCTGTCATCAGCAGTAGTGGGCAATGGCCACCAGGTCTTACCTAAACATGCATACATACTGACCACTCTCACACAATATGAAACACACATCGAATTAACACACACATACCTGCATATTGTGCAGATGCTGCAACCTATCCTGCTACCTTGGCCACCTCTGTGCATCTGTGCTCCACTGGTATTATACCTACACATACATGTTACTACATTTCTGCATAGGGTTGTGGGGGAGGCACACCTGACTGTTACGACATGTGTACATCGGATTGGGTGGGGGCACACCAGACCATTACTACATTTCTAAATAGGTTTGGGGGGGGCACACCGGACTGTTACTACATTTCTAAGTAGGATTGGGGGGAGCACACCTGACTGTTTCTACATTTCTGCATAGGATTGGGGGACAGACCTGACTATTTCTACATTGCTACACAGGATTGGGGGGGCACACCTGCCTATTTCTACATTTATTCACAAGATGGGGGGGCACACCTGACCGTTACTACATTTCTACGCTGGTTTGGGGGAGGGGCACACCTGACTATTTCTACATGTCTACATAGGAGTGGGGGGCACACCTGACTGTTACTACATTTCTACACAGGACAGGGGGGACACACCTGACTGTTTCTACATGTCTATATGGGAGTGGGGGGCACACCTGACTGTTACTACATTTCTACATAAGGTTGTGGGGGGACACACCTGACTGTTTCTACATTTCTACACATGACTGGGGGCACACCTGACTGTTACTACATTTCTACAAAGGATTGGAGGGGCACACCTGACTGTTTCTACATTTCTACACATGATTGGTGGGCACATCTTACTGTTTCTACATGTCTACATAGGATGGGGGGCACACCTGGCACTGGCACACATTTGCTATGACTGTACTGGTATGTCAGGTACTCCATTCCATTCTGTATTCTAACCCATCATACTGACTAGAGGCATATAAGTGTAGTACAGGTCTTAGCTTTGGTTGCCCTACATATTAGTGTCTGACTTCCTACCCTTCGGAACTAACATCTCACTGCCTGACCTGCTGTAGTCTGTCTGTGTAGGCCTGAGGGGAAGGTTACCCATAGGCATCATTCAGAGGCCATAGCACAGGCTCTGTTTGGGTTTGTCTACACCTGTCCTGCTGGCTGAGACTGTTGTTGGGTATGTGAACCTCCCTGACTGGCATGTGTGAGTCATATGGACACACATGTCGCCCAGCACATTTCCTGCAGTGGGTTTTGTCACCCTGTGTAGTACTGGCTACTATGGTGACTCCAGTATGTGTTACAGTTTTCATGGTGCCACTATGGGTGTTTACTATCTGCTGCCATAACATTCAGCCACCCAATTCCCTTGCATGCTCACATCCATACCATAGATACGGGTAGTGACACATTCTACTCCGTTTGGCAATTGGTAGGTTGATTGACTTACCTTGTGGGTGTGCCAGGATTGAGGATGGTGCTGGAGGGCTGCCTATGTTGGATGCACATAGTACACTCCCTATACATAGCTGAGCACAGGTAGTGTCATGTTTGGCATCCCTTTTACAGTATGTGCGAGTCAGAGAGAGGTGTCATTCCCTGGGTCTCTACTGTGTCAGTGCATGTGCTATGCATTGCCTCTTTGTCATGGCCAGGGCATACTGGGCATGCGTCCATCTGCCTACGGAGGTAGGCTTAGGTTGTTCCTCCTCCTAGTCACTCTGTGCCTGTGCAGGCCTCGGCATTGGTGGGGGGTTGTGTGGCCGTGCACTGTGCTGTTCCTGCTCCAGCTGTTTTCGCAGGATCATATTGTGTAGCATGACACATACCATAACAATTTGAGTACATGTAGCTGGTGACACCGGAACCATGACTTGAGCATCCCAAACACATGCTCTATTATAAGTCTGGTCTGTGTATGTGCCTCATTATGGCGTTCTTGTTCAGGTGTGTGTGCATTTCTGATGGGTGTCATCTGCCATGGCTCCAGTGTGTAACCAGCATCCCCCACTAGGTGACCGTAGAAGATGTCCCCATTGGCAACTCTCTGGTACAGCTGCGTCAGATGCCAAATGTGGGAATCATGATAACTTCCAGGGCAGCCAGCACACACATTCATTATAATGCCCTGGGCATCGCATATGACCTGGTAGTTGATGGAGGGGAGGCCCCTGCGGTTGATGTAGGCCCTACTCTGATCACCGGGTGGTGCTTTGATCCATATGTGCGTGCAGTCTATACTACCCACTACCTCAGGGTATTCTGCTATTTGATGGAAGAGACGCATATTGCTGGCCAACACCTCACTGGTGTTGAGGAAATATATGTGCTCACTGGCATGTGCTGACATGACATCCAGGAACTGGTGGAATACTCTGGATGCTGATGCCTATGAGATCCCCATGATATCCCCAGTTGAGCTTTGGGAGGTATCTGTGGCTAGTATTCCTAGGCCTACACATACCTTGGTATCCACTGGGATGGGTTCCCCTCGGTCAGTTTGGTGTGTCAGGTGTGGCCGGCACAGCTCAACATTTTGCTGTAGGAGGTTTCTGTCCACCCTGTAGTGCTCCACTATCTCCAGTTCATGTAGCCCCTGGTAGGTTACCCTGGGTCTGTACACTCTTCTCTGTCTCCTCACTGTGTGTTGATTGGCAGCATTCACATCCTCACCACCCTCAGCCTCTTGCACATGTTGTTCTATGTTGCCTGCTGCAGCCCCTATCATTTTGTAGTTTTGTTTGTTAAAAGTTCCCCACTTATATACAGCGGTGGTGTAGAGTATGGGAAAAAACAGAGGGGAAGGTGTTTGCATAGTAGTGTTCTGGGCTGGGCTGGTTTGCTGACTGTGTAATTGGCTGATTCTGATACATTTCACCTGCCAGATATGCTAGTTCTCCTTGATTACCTTCCTACTGCTGTTTTCCCTTCCCATTGCCTTCCTGTTTAAGCCAGGGGGTGCACTGCTCAAACACAGTGCTCAAATGTGCACAGAGCTGCTATTTCCTGGTTTAACTTTTCCTTTTCCTTTAAACCCCAGTGTGCGGCGTGCACACCTGCTTAGGCAATGTAAAGAGTGCTAGGCAGATTCAGACACATCCCCTTGCTTAGCTGTGCTTAGCTTGGAGCAAACCTGAGCCACAGGGCTCCAATCCACTTACAGTATGCCTGACACACACCCCCTATGATGTCAGCTAACTCCTAGGCTTGCACCAAGCAATCCCTACTCTTACACTGTTGGGACCTGACTAGCATGCTGGGGAAAACTGGGATACACTATAATTCCCCTCATTTGCATAGGATTGCCTGCTAATGCATAGTTACATGTCTCACACTGAGCCTCCCCCCTTCGCAACCACTACTCACTAGCCATGTTGTCTTCTGCCTGTCATTGACTTTCATGGCAGACTAGTTAGAATGCGTATTTGAGGTTTATTTTATTATTTTCCCCCCGATCCCATTTGTGCGCCACTGCCCTACACTTAAACAGCCGAGATCAGCTAAAACAAATAAAAGCTGATTTTTTTTATTTTTTACACTGTTTGCAATGCCAATGGCCTTATACTTGGCCATTGGCATGCTTCCTGAGTGATATGCAGCCTTTATTTGGAGTTGTCATGGCTACGTTTTGGTTTCAAGCTTCCTGGATTGCAAATTCACCTCATTTGCATGGATTTCTCCTGCAAATGGGATGATTTGCATACAGGGGCTTAGTCCATGCAGGACTAGTGCATGAGCGCTCATGCATGTCCCTGCAGGCTATTCCTGGATCGCACGGCAAACATATTGCCTGCTAAAACTCCTGCACTGATCCTGCATGCCATGCAAGGCTTGCAGAATCCGGGGAATTATCTGCCTAACAGCTAAAGTGTTCTTTTTATATATTAAAATACATCTCATATTTGGGTAGCGTTCGAAAGACATGCGTGCATAAATGGGCGTGCCTTCATTGAAAGTTGGGCGTCAAGCTGGCACGTCGGCGTTTCATAAAAATCTACTGGCAATCATTAGCGGACCAGAGTTCCGCTGTGGCGACCCTTTACTGGGAAAAAGCCAAAAGACAAACAACAACAACATTATTCATTCTATTGTTATCCGTCTTTCATTGTTCTTGTGATTGTTATGATGAAAAGTAAGGTCTCACTAAAGTGTCTCTATGTGCTTTCACATCTTCACATGCAACATCTACTTCTTTATGACCATATCCTCTTTCTACAAATTCTCCTATTATAGGCCCCATCTGCTCTAACATGGACTCAAGAGTATGCAATTTTGCTGTTCTAAGAAATCGATTCCTAATAACTTTTCTAAATGTAAAAGGAGGTTGCATGCTGTTTCTGTGCAATACACTATTTTTCTTCACTGGTTTCTTATACAAAGATGTATCCAAAGAACCATCTTGGTTTTTAATTATAGTAATATCATGAAAATTCATACTTTTTGTTGATGTATATGTTTTGAACTTCAAAAATTCATATCTTTTGTTAATATATTCAAAAAACAAATCTAGGGTAGCTTTATCACCTTTCCAAATTAAAAATAAATCATCCACAAAACGGCGGTAAAACAAGACATTATCTTTGAATGGGTTAGGTGGTGATAATATATGCTCATATAACCAAATATACATTACTATCTTGGAGAATGTGTTAGCCACCGGAGAACCCATTGCCATACCTCGTATCTGTCTAAATAATTATTGTTGGAATAAAAAGACGTTGTTAGAAAGTACAAATTGTAATAATTTACAAAGGGTAGCTATATAATGTTCATATTCAGTAAATTATAGCAAAAATTCCTTTACTGACTGTACTCCAAATTCAATCGGAATCACAGTGAACAATGAATCTACATCTAAGGTAATTAGATAGCAATCATTCAAATTTATATTTATAGACCATTCATATAAGCTGTTCAAAAAAATTAATTTGTGTCACTTGTACCTGTTTTTTCAAAGTTCGCTCTCAATTGTGATTCTAAAAATTTAGACAGAGATTTTGTAACCCATCAGCAGTCAGAAACAATTGGCCTCATTGGTGGGGCAGTGATAGACTTATGGATTTTAGGCACACCGTAGGTTATCGGAACTTTAGGATGTTAAACTGTTAGATAATCATCTGACGTTTCATTTCTGCTCTGCAACTCTCCTAGAGTATGTATTAGTCTTTTAACAACCATATTTTTTTCATTATTGGTAATAGATTCATAATCAGAAGTAGAAAGCATATTAAACATAGCTTCCAAGTGAAAAGGTGCATCAATTATCACAACCCCACCTCCCTTATCAGCTGGTTTTATTACTATGTTTTTATTTGCCTTGTGAATGTAATATAGAAAATTTTAAAACATGTAGAAAAGTGTGTATGTTTATGTCTGTGCGTGTGAGTGTATGCATGCATGAATGTGAGAGTGAGATCAACCGAGTCATATTTTGCACTAGCTGAGCAGCACTTCTCCTGTTTAGTGAGTGTAAAAGTAAAAGAAACCTAATAAGGAAAGAAAAATGCGCGATTCTAGATCCAGAATTAACGGTTCATTTAATCCTATTTTATTTAGAAGTGGGATGAACCAGCCATTCACTCTTTCTGATAAACCTATGTAGATTTATTTCAAGAATTTATAGAAAACCTACATATTCTAACGCCTTTCTACATTTCACTAGTTGCCATCCCAAATTCCAGAAAAAGGCAGTGGTCAAGGGGCAACTTGTCTGGGCAGCTAGAATGGTTACCTTAGAATCTGACTTTTTAGAAGAGTGTGATAATCTAAGGGAAATGTTTATGAAACGTGGTTATCCTAGTATCTGGTTAGATGAATTAATAGAGGAGGTTTATCGGAAAAGATTGAATGGCTGGTTCATCCCACTTTTAAATAAAATAGGATTAAATGAACCGTTAATTCTGGATCTAGAATTAGATAATTCCTATACAGATTTTGGGATGCATGCATCATTTAATCAATCTGAGATGAATACCATTTCTAGAGATGGAACAATTGAAAATAATAATAATAATTCTTCACAAATGAATGATGGAAAATTGAGTTTGACTACAACATTTTCCTTGGATGCTTTTATGGTCAGATCCATTCTTTATAAGAATTGGTGTCTTTTAACCGAGGATCACATTATTCATAATTGTATTGGTGATTGCCCCAAGGTGACCTTTAGGAAAGTTAGGAACATTAAATGTCTTTTGGAGAACCAGTTTGTGAATCTATATTCACCTTACAATGGTATGTTTAAGTGTGAATCCTGTAAGTGGTGCAAATATATTAATGTAAGAAAATCTTTTTGCATCCTAGATAAAAAATATAACATAATGGGTAAATTTAACTGTAATTCCAAAGGGGTTGTTTATCTCAGTACTTGCACTTTATGTAATGCCTTTTATGTAGGTAAAACTGAGAGACCCCTTAGGAATAGAATTTATGAACATCTATATGCGATAGAGAAGTCTAATTTAAACAATGCCTTGGCTAAACACATTAATACCCATCCTAATCATAGATTTGAATTCACCGTTATCGATAAAGCACATGAAAATGTCAAGGGTGGGCCTTTTTCATTTAAATTGGATGAAAAGGAATTAATGTGGCAGCTAAAATTGAATGCCATGGCTTTCCCTGGCTTAAATGATTCCATTTCCATCGGTAGTATTTTAAAAATGAAGGCACTGATGAGATAATTCTGTTCATTTAGTGTTGTCTTTATATATATACTTTTTTTAATTAATATTTTGAGTTTATTTATGAATGCTTATTAATAGGTACATGTTTTTGATAAACCTTTTCTAGTACTAATATATATACATATGCGTTTTATTACTATTTATATATATATATTTATGCACTGTCTTTTTAGATGTCCTGTCTGTTTAATCACAATGGTGATGTTAATTAAGAGTCCGTATATAAGGAGGTTATTATTGAAATTGCATTGTCTGATGAACTTTGCCTATGCTGAGTAAACGAAAGCACTTACAAAATTAACCTGTGACTTTGTGTGTTTTTCTTCAATTTGTATTTTGCATATATAAAAATATACTAATGGAAAACTAAATAAATAAGTAACACAACAATTTTACAGACAGCCCATTCTCTAAGAGCAATAATGCCCTCCAGGGTGTGTGTTACTGTGTAAATAACACACTTCCAGGGCTCTAGAGGACAGCTGCCTGTGGCGCCAGGCCTCATAACACCCCTGTGTGGGCGTTATTTACACAGTAACATACAACCTGTTGAGCATTATCGCTTGATTATCAAATGACAACAACAATGTAAAAGTTCTTGTAGAATTTACATTTAACCATTTCATACAGGCTACTCAGAGTGCGATCTCTGCCTTGAGTATAAAGCAATCTCTGACTCTACTTTATTGGAAATGCTGCATATTAAGTCCAATGGCTCACGGGTTACTCACTCTAAAGACCTTAACCTAGTATATGACATTAATAGAACCTGCAGGAGTGCCAGATTTGCCTCCCAGAGGTTGCCACACCTGTGGAAAAGACTCCCAATTCATGTGAAGCAGAGTACTTCTTTGGCCCTCTTCAAGCACAATCTGGACAATTGGATGGGTAACCATAAATTCACCCTGGGGGTTCCACTTGCATCTCTGCTGGAGAGGGGCGATAGATGCTGATTGTGGAAACAAGGGCAGAACTTGACTAGACTTGTAAGGGCCATAGGGCCCTTAGCCTAGTAACTTCCTATTGATCCTACGGTCCTATAAACAATGTTGGTAGTTTGCTAAGTAATGTAGCTCTCTTGGTGTAAGTCAGCTAGTGTTCTTTATTAGCATGCGAAACATAGAAATGATCAACACAGTTAGCCATTTTACAGTTTTGCCAATGGTCAGCTATTTTGTTGTCTATAGTTTCCTCCTTCAAGTTAGTATTTAAGCACATATTCATTCAACAGTGAAAAAGTCTAACTTTGACTCAGAGGCTTGCATACCTTATTCTGTTTGCATAGCCACAGTGCCTTCAAAATTGCTCTCTCTAAAAATTGCTTTAATTTGCTTTTATGTGTTTTGTTTGATTCCAACAAAATACCGTCTTCATTTCTTAGAACATTTTAAGGTAACAGTTACTTTGTATTCCATTACAATTTGCTTGATAACTTAAATTGTTATAACAGTGCTTAAGATTGTTCCTTATCTTTTGCAATTTGGGTATGTGTTCTCTGAATATAAATTTAGTGTATTATTTGATTTTAACAGCCATCTAACACATATTCATTGATTCTATTATTTATTGTGATATTTGAATATTAGTAAATTCCTTCAATTGTAACTTTTAAATTACTGTGCAAGTAAAATGTAAGCAGTTATCTGAAAATGGTACTGCATGACAGCCAAAGATTTGTGAGTCTCAAAGTCACAGTGCTAAGCTGTTTTTATAACACGAAATTTTCTGAAAGTGTTTTGTTATGTCCCATTTTCCTGTAGTAACAACAAGGTATTCTTCAAATTTACTACAGCACAATGTCATTTCTAACTTTTGCATAGATTTCCCCTGCTTCTTGAATACAGGTAGCTTTTTGACAAATGAACCAAATCCTTCACTGTTTATGGCGCATTTGCCTGAATGTACATTAAGAAAGTAAATATTAATAAATGCATGTAGCCTAAGCATTGAAACAGTGCATTTTTGCCTACTGTAGATTATAACTTAGCTGGTGTACTCATCCACTGCCTGCATGCATCAGCATGCACAAGCTATGAATGCATATGCTGCATCAGCATGCACAAGCTATGAATGCATATGCTGCATCAGCATGCACAAGCTATGAATGCATGTGCTGCATCAGCATGCACAAGCTATGAATGCATATGCTGCATCAGCATGCACAAGCTATGAATGCATATGCTGCATCAGCATGCACAAGCTATGAATGCATATGCTGCATCAGCATGCACAAGCTATGAATGCATGTGCTACATCAGCATGCACAAGCTATGAATGCATGTGCTGCATCAGCATGCACAAGCTATGAATGCATGTGCTACATCAGCATGCACAAGCTATGAATGCATGTGCTACATCAGCATGCACAAGCTATGAATGCATATGCTGCATCAGCATGCACAATCTATGAATGCATATGCTGCATCAGCATGCACAAGCTATGAATGCATGTGCTACAAATTTCTTTTTGTCTCGTCCTCATTATCTTTCTAATGCAAACATGTATCCCACACAGTATGAAACTTTTCATCATTGCATGCTCCTTGTCACCACACTCCTCATAAGCGCTCCTATCTCACCGAAATTAAAGAGTCTAACATCCACAATACTCCTATGAATGTCTTGGCTGTTGCTACCACAGCCACAACATAAAATTATTTATGTATTCATTAATTTGTACTAGCTTAATAGGCTAGTCATCATTTTAGTATTTTGGTCATACTGAAGTACAGACACATTATTGTGAGTGATCCCAGGACCACAGCATGACTGCAGTTCTGGCCCTGTAAATGAAGACCCTCCCTCTTGAATGTGGGATTGCATGAGAGAATGTTAAAACATGTATCTGAAAATTATATTATTGTACCCTTGCTTCCTAAACGATGAAACTAAAAATGAATCCTTTTCTGTAAGGGCAAATCCCGCACACACTCTTGCATGGGTAAGTTGCAACCCTTGCATACCCAACTTAATATAACTAATGCCAGCATCCCTTGAAAAGGTGCACAGCAGTTTAATTGGTGCAGAGTTTTGAAAAAGTTCCATTTAGTGATGTGCGTGCACACAAGTATTTTCACTACTGAATGTGCGATAATAGCAGGCACACAAACCTGCACTTTAACACAATTATGTGCTTCCATATTCTGCAGCAGCATCCCTCAGGCATGCACCTTTCTTGAAACGTCATTTCTTTACTTACGCCTGATGTACCAGTTAGCTTGCTTCAGTTTTCAGCTCACAGAATTAAATTATATCAGCAGCTGTCATGTGTAAAATGCTCTACTAGAAGCCTGTTCATCTATGGGAAAGTAACATATCAACAGAAATATCTGTGTGGCTTTGCTACTGTTTATTATGACCAAATCTTGAAGATTACACTTTCCTGTTCACATACACACACATTCCTTGTCTGTACTGTAGAATATAGTCTAATATATGTAACTTTTAACATCCTCTGTGTCATGAAAAACTACATTGCACAGGTAAGACTCCATCTTCAGAACAACTGGGTGTGGGATACTCATATCATGCTGCAAACATTGGCATGCATTGTCTTTCATGTACTGTCCCCTCACCTACCTTTCTTCTATCATTCCACTTCTTTCTCTTTGCTGTTTGCATGACTTGCTCTTCATCTGCACCCACAGGTCGTAGCGTTTTTCAAAAATATTTTTGTTGATTCAGGTAATCTGTCCTTATAGTTCTGTGTATTGAGCCATGTTGCCCGTCAGGTATAAACTTTTTTTTTTTTTGGCTCATTTCTGATACTTGATTGTCTAAACAGTATACATCCTTAACAAAATAGTATTTGTTTTGCTGATAACATGAAATTATATGCTTCTTTGAACTTTGTAACACCGTTTTTTTTTCTTGTTTAAACAGCACTGTACTTTTATAACAAGAAAATTGCCAAGCTACACATTCATAGTTATACAGTTATAAAACAATGGCTCAAGTATCTGCCAACAAAATGAGTGAAGTAGCTGTTGAATGCTGGACTATTGTGCAGCTGCTTTCATCTTGTGTGCAGAACATGTAGCAATATCAAAACACAAACTATTTTACCACAGTTGATACACAGACATTTTCCATCTGCTTATTAATGACTGCTAAAAATGTGTTTTCTGTTAAGTTTAATATTGCGATATTGTGACAGTGCAGTTTGCCCTCATACATGACTCACCAACATGCTAATGCCTAAGAATATTATTACAGTTAAACACAGTTTGCAGCTAAGAGCTCAACAGTAACAGTACTAACTACTAGACAGAAGTATTGCAAAAGGAAAGGAGCAAAGGTCTGCTGCAAGAATTTCTTGATTTAGCAGAATGTTGAAATAAGATGCTGTCCTGCTTAAACAAATGACTAGATAATGACAAAATAATAGTCCATGCCTTACATTTATAGACAAAACACAGAAACAACTTAGAGATAGAATTTATCAGCATATGTATGATGTAAAAAACAACAATAAGCTGAATGCTTTAGCACAGCATATTATGGAGTTTCCTTCACATAAATTTAGGTTTAGAGTCATATAAATTGTTGTCAGTGATAAGAGAGGTGGTAACCTTAAAAATCAAATAGAACGCATTGAGTTAAAGTGGATACTAAAATTGCAAGCACATGTACACCCTAGACTGAATAAATATGTTTGTATTAAACCTGAGCTAGAAGCTCGTGCTTTTAAATAAATGTAATACTTGATAATTGTTTAACTGATGTATTTTAATTGTTGAATTGATTTTTAAATGATGCGTTTAATTGATTTTAATTGATTAATTTTGATTATAAAATGTTTAGACATTTTTCTAGCTTTACTGAAGACTTGAGAAAGCGTAGCTTGTTCTACATGAAAGTGCTTGTCTAATTAAACTTGTTTTAAGCCTTGGTGGATATCTCGAATATTTTTCTTTATTATAAAATGTAAGAGTCACACATGACAGCATCACCTCCAGAGAATTTTAATGGCATTAAAGAAATAAGGTATCAAGATTTATATTGCATATCCCCTGTTTTTACAGGTGTACTTGACATGGGGCCTGATAATTTTTGTGGTATCTGATAATGTACCGACAAGCCTCAGAGCCAAGGGAATTTTGTAAAGAAAAACCTGCCAGATGGATCAGATTGAATTACAGAAGTGGAGCTTGTCCCTGTTCCCTAACAAAAAGGATGGTATCAATGTGGCTATGTGAGGACAGCCATTAAAGGCAGCAGGTGCATCAGACAAAACAGTCTGAATCATGAACCTCTGGAGAAATTCAATAAAGTTGCAGTTTGGACTTATTAAGCAATTTCACAGACCAACAACTATTAATTGAATATGTAATGGTTTTGGGGGTCATAGGTTCATATGTATATACTAGGCAAGCAACCACCAGGGCTTTTATAAGCCTAGCCATGCAAACCAATCCAATTGTTTCCCTGTGTGTCATGGGCATTTATTAGGAGTAGGTATGTTACTTAGGAAGTTTCTAAAGGTTATGTGGGGAGGGGTATTTTAGCTTAAGTATTCATGTCTATCTCTGTCTGTCAGAGACATGGGGAGTCAGACCCTGCGTGAATTTCTAATTTCCTATGCGTTGGTCTAGGTTAAGCTTAAATAGGGTTAGGTATGGATTCTGCTTCCCATGGAAGGGGAGCCTATTCCAGAGTATGGGGGTCCTCTGAGGCACATAACTGTCTCACCAACATGTCTTATTTATGCCACAAGCAAAATTTAAATCCTTGGCTCTAGTGGTTCTAATGCTGCTTTTTTTAAGGATGTGGAAAAGATCCATCAGAGCTGGATTCAAGCATGCCTTAAAACTCAGTCATAGATCACCTCTTAGTAACCTCGGATAACAGAGATAGGGCTTTAAGGTGACTTCCTTTGACATGGATGCCATATCCTTACACTGTGAACTTTTACTGCACACTTTTTTCACTTATTTATTTATCTTAACCAGACCAATAAGCAGGCAGCTTAAATATGAATATAGTTAAATGATGCTGTAGCTATGCTATCCTTGATGGTTAATTTAAATATTTATGTATTTACTCCTTCCTGCTACATGCTGGTATTCAGCACATTCAGCAGGTAGGGAAAAGGGACAATTATATGTAGATAGCATGTTGGGGGTATCAGATAAGAAGTTTGCCCTCATGTGAAACTTTAAACTAGTCTTAGCACTTGATTTTAGAGTAAAGTCTGATACCTTGATATATATATATATATATATATATATATATATATATATATATATATATATATATATATATATATATATATATATATATATATTTGTAGCTGAAGGATGAAGGTCATATATGTATCCTCAACACCTAACACCTCAGAAGCCCCTTGCTCACTTATTGTAGAGTGAAAAAGATATTATCTGAGAACAATCTGCACTGTTTTTGGGGACTTTCTCTCTTCCCATTGGTGTGCCATAGTGAAACTTATATAAGTCTGGAAAGTGTAGAGGCTTGCTATCCACAAGGAAAGTTCAGTTTGTTTTGAGATTCCTTTTACTGTGTATGTAATTGGCAGCTTTGGAGACTTCAGGAGTGAGCACTTGTAATGTGAGGTATTAGGTTCATATGTTCAGAGATTAGTACTAGGCTAACTGTCCTTGCAGGTCATTTTAAGGCTAGCCAATTATCCCCTATGAGACTCAAACCTTATACATTGGTGTTTGTACGGGAACACCTTAACTTTTATGCCAATGTCCCAAGCAGTCTCTCAAACTAAAAGTGCTATGTGCTCCTCTATAAACTTTTGATTACTTTTATAAGGGGTACAATTGGGTATATTAATGATGCACAAAATGGTGTACAGTTAGATAAAACAAATGTGATAGAGGACTTTGAAATGCATCTCAGTTTTTAATTTGTTTCAATGGATTGCTCACTACTCAGCTGAAAAAGACCCATGAATATAGCAGATGATAAAAGATAAAGCGACTGTTTTGGGGTAAAGCAACAGATGTGGTCCATTTCATGGCAGAGTGGCATTCTGAAATGGATACAATGAGTTAAGGTTTCCTCATAGCTTATAAGCTGAGTATGTGTGAAAGGGTAGCAGTATGGTGGGCATTTGACCCCCTTATTAGAAGATGAGGTAGATGAACGTGTATGGCCTTACCAGATATTGTAGCTGATTAAAGGTGTAGTGCTACTGTCCTTAGCCTCAAAGGTCTGACATATAGCTTCCTTTGCTAATAAATGTCAAGTAGACTCCTGATCTTTCTTCAAACAGGGACTGATTAAGTGGTTCTTAAATCAAAAGCTGTTAGAAGTACTTCTTCCATCAGCCTTTGACATCCTGTGGATTGGTGAACAGGTTGTTGCTGGCATCCCTTATGAAGGCTGCCTGATGACTATCCTCTCTATATTTCTGTCTTTGCCTTGTAACTTGATAGACTTTCTTTGTGTCATCTACATAGTTTCTTTCCAGAAGCTCGTAGAATGCCCCTGATGCCTTGTTCGTCACTATTGTAGCTGCACTCTTAGTCTCTTTCTTAGCTAAACAGCATTTCTTCTTAGTCTGGTGTGTCTTTTCTATATCCTGCTTTTTCCTACACTCCTTCTAGACTTCTGCATTCCACCACCAGTTTTCCTTATGTACATTATTTCCATGCCTGGCTAAGGCGCATATCTGTTTTACAGTCCTCACACTTGCTGTTTTGAGGCACTGACATTCTTCTTCTTCAAATCCACCTATTTCTTCTTCTTCTTGAGGGGCTAGAGCCCAGAGTATTTACTTGAACTCTTGTGCTTTCCCTACAGTCACCTTCTAGGTCTTCAGCTTAGTCTCTGTTGACCTTACAGCCTTCTCTAACTACTGCTTGCAGATGATAGTGGCAACCAGCGGTTAATGTTGTGGGCTGATTGTTTCACTGGAGATGACTTTGCAGTAACCTGTTCTACCCCAGCGCCCATTCCCAAACAGGAGCAAATCTACCTAAGTTGCATGTTGGCCACTCCTGTATGTGATCTTGTGACTCTCTCTTGCTGAACCATGTATTGGCCAACACCAAGCCATTTGCCAGACAGAAGTCTAGAATGGCTTCTCCTTCTTTATTCCTGTTTTCCCACCAGTGTTGACCCAGGCAGTCTTCATATCCTGCTCTGCTTATCCCAATATGTGCCACCATTATCAACACCAACTCAGTTTTCCTGCTTTATCTAGCTGTTCATGCAACTGCTGCCTGAATGCACTTATTTCTTTGCTATCATAACCCTGCTGTGGGGTATAGACTGAGATTATAAATAGTGCCCTATCCTTACACTAGAATCTGATTGCCACGGTGGCGGACAGTCCCCTGCGTCGAATCAATGGTCGGTACACTGGGCCGAACTGCTTTATCACGAACAATCTCCAATGGGGTTCCACCAGGGGAGAAAGGTAGGGGAGAAGTTAGTAGGTTGATATACCTACGCCCCCCTACCAACCAAAGTCCTAGATCCTAGATTGATATTTGAGATTCGATATATATCCGACCCTCGATGATGTCGACCATCTGACGTTCGATGGAGTGGCAATCGACCTTTTGATAGTAAACCGATTGCCACAAGTCTGTCACTAATTCTGATGACATCCCTTACTGTCTTCTGAAGCATCTCTATCACCACAGTTCCCACACAATTTCTTGAAAATGGGAAGAAGATGGTTGATAATGACAGATATTATTTCAGGAGACACATATAGCTCTCTATGGACATGAAAAAAATGGGAGAAAACAAATACAGTTTAGTCCCTTTAATCTAAGCATCCTTCTGTTAAATGACAGTAATAGTTATACTGGTTCTGAAACTATGGTTCATGTCTTCAGGAATCATGGGAGACAAATAAGGTGCCTCATAGCTGATAATTTGAATCATAGTACCTGATGGTAGCTTCCTTTTATATTCACCAAAACCCTGACCCTATGAGGATCTGATCCCTTCTCTTGCAGTTATTTACTTTTGTGGTAGGGATTTAGTAGTGGAGGTAATTTTAGTTGCCTTACAATTAAACTGATGTGTTTTCATATGCACCTCACTTAGGATATAATCTGGTCCCAGGGGCATAAAGAATTTCAGGTGTTTGATCCCTGCACCTACTTCTGAAAAAGGGATATCTGAAGGATTGATGAAGTGCTGCCATAGATTAAGTACCTGTTAAAATAGATACCCACCTAACCCCAGTATGACAATATTATCAAAATTAGTAAAAAGGGGACTATCTGTATGTGTCCAGGGCCAGTAATAGAAATGATAAGGTATTCTAATCATGTCCTCTTTCACATGCAGTAAAGTGTGTTGTCATGGAAGCACAAGCACACTCAGGTCATTTTCTGTTTATTTTTAATTGGAACCCCTACCCCTCCCCTGCCCAACTGTCTCATTTAAGAAGAGTAATGTGGGGCTGGTGGAAAGGCTTTTTGAAATTTATGAAGTATCGTAAAGAAATGAAGGTGGTAACAGACACTAACTTGGGGCTCTCAGGAAGGTGGCACTTCAGGTTCCCAGATGTGGAACTTTATTTGTGTGCAGTTAAGCTTTAGTACTATATTGCTAAGGTGTGAGAGCATTATTAACCTTTCTGGAAAAATCTAGAAACTAAGCTTGTGCTGTCTTTCAAGGCTGAAGGATGGGGAACCCATACATTGGAAGCCTTAAGGAGTCTCCTGCATCTCCTAGTCTTCTGAAGATTATCTCTCTCTTAATTTTAAAATATCCAAAACATTTTGTAAACTCTCTTCTGTGGCTAAGCTCACTATGGCATCAGATTAAATAACAAGAGGCCTGAATTATTTAAAGACCTTAAAACCGAGTTTCAGCACCACCAAAAGCCCTTTGGACATTATTTGATATTACAGAGGTAGACCAAGGCACCAAAAATCTAGATGATTTTTTTCAATATATCAAAGGATCTTATCAATGCATCTAATCCCAACTAATTTAGGCCTATTACACTCAGTTCTGTCATCCAAACTTGATGTCTTTTCCCGTGTATGGAAGTCTGCCATGTGTAGAGGTCTGTCATGTGTGGAAGTCTACCATGTTTGTGGGAGTCTGCCATGTGTGCGAGTCTGTCATGTGTGGAAGTCTACCATGTTTGTGGGAGTCTGGCATGTGTGAGAATCTACTTTGTTTGTGGGTGTCTGCCATGTGTGGGAGTCTGAAATGTGTGGAAGTCTGCCATGTTTGTGGGAGTCTGCCATGTGTGGGAGTCTACCATGTGTGGGAGTCTGCCACGCCTGGGAGTCTGTCATGTGTGGGAGGCTGCCATGTGTGGGAATCTTGCATTAGATTTAGTAGTACATGAGGCAGACAGCATCATGATAACAGAGTTGCCAAGTAGGGGAGTGATTTCACCAGACTGGGAGGTGTTTGCAGGGAAAATTCTGCACTGCCACTTTCTTTCATACTGTAAATCATCCAAAATACATCCGATATGTAAAATGTTCTGCTGAAGCCATCATGAAATAAGCAGCTGTCCCAAACTGAACCTAGCAACCCTGTCTTGAAAAGATTCACTACTGATTGTTGCTATATCAGTGTGAGAGGTGTCAACACATGTAACATGCTTATATTTTACATATGTGTATAAAACCGAGATGTAGCACTGTGATGTTTCCTGTTTACAGAGTACACTTTATTTGTAATACAGGTTTGGACAAGGTATCTTTCAAAACAGGGTGAATATTTCAGACAGTATGAAGAAATAGTGTACCATACTTGCCCTTTTTATTTTGCTTTGTTTAATTTTAACTGAAGACAGCTCATGACTGTTAATGCAGAGTGAAAGGGGCAGGTCATTGAGTTTCAGGAGAGATTTAAGCTTATGCAATAAAACAGAAAATGCAGTTTAATAAAACACAGAATCTGCATTCCACTGAAACGCTGACCAAAACGCTCAAGATGATAGCTTTGGCAAATAATGTGATGGTCTTTGAACACCTTTCATACCTATTTTCTTGACCTCAGAGCTGTCAAGTTCAGCTAGGAATGACCAGCATTATTTCTTAGTGAAATTACTATAACTTTTGGTCTACAACTATTAATGCAGTTGCTAAAATTCATGTCCCTGCATGTAAATGAATGCTCAACAAGTCCCAGGGTTAATCTTGATGTAATATACAGCTTCAGACATATATGAAAACAATCCCTTTTTTCTAGTGTGGGTCAGTGGAAGAAGTTTTTTGCACTTCTTTTTTTGTAACTCGCATATGCCTAAAACTTTGTCATTAAAATCATACATAAAATAAGACACAGAACTCCCAGAACTGTGTTTCATACCAGAAATAAAAAAACACAAAAGCATTCCTGATTGCTCATGCCTAGTATATGCTGCCGTTAGTCAAAGCCATGAGATATATGCACAAGTGTCAAAGCCATGAGAAGATACAGCATGATAATGACATTTATAGGCAAGATTGTCAAGCAGAGACAAATTCTGAAGATAAGTTCATGTCAGTCATGTGTCTATTATTCAGTATTGCAGTGCTGACATTAGGCATTACCTTTGTACTGTACTGTTCTATTCCACAAAGGGAATTTGTATGGTGTGTTACCTTTTGAATTTAGGATAGGTGTTCTGAGGCGCAATCTTCAGCACTAGGCCTTAAGTTACCCATGTGCACAGCAAATTGTTGGCCAAAGTTGAATCTTCCATTATGCTATGCAACAGTAACACTCCCATCTGAAGCACAGAACAAATGCATTTTTATTTATAAATGACCAATAGAGATTAAGAAGAGCTGGCAAACTGAGGGATCCAGATTATCAGCCCTGAACATACACTGGCAAGGAGACAGTGGCAACACAGTGGACATAATTCTGGTCTACAGAATTCTAAATAGAAAGATGAAGAGTTGAGGAGCTCAGCAGGAGAGACAAAAGAGGGAGCTGTTATTAATTATATGGTAAGAGGAGCAGAGTTATAACTGGCAATGAGGCAGTGCTGTATGGATGTTGCAGCCCATGAGTTACACTACAAAAAGCTGGAGAACACAGGCAGGATCATCAAGAAGGCAGTGAGAAATAAGGAGCCTGTGTGCTACCTGTACCTTTGAACAGGCAAGACAGGAACCACAGTCTCACAGCTTCCTCAGCTTGTCACTGTCTTGTATTCGTACACTATTCAGTTGCAAAGCATTTTTTGTATGTGGGTTTGAAATTGAGGCAGTTAGTTCACATTTCTGCATTTTCTTTTCTAATGTATTTCACCTGCATATTCACTTCTATATAATCACTGTATGCAGTATTTCAGGTTCAGAAATAAATAACAGGTGCTTTGTTGAAAAGATATATTTTTTTAAATCCTTTAATTCTTTATCATAAAAAGGCATGTTATGTTCTAAGTTTTTGAAAAATGCCTCAGGCACCAAAGAAAATTGCAATGATTGCTTTTGAAATGTTTTTATGATCTCTAGCAATTATCACTTCTTTATTACTTCTTTCCCAAATTAAGACATTACAATCACTGACTGTACTCAGCAACATTAAAGCCTTTTATCATGATGAAAAGATAATGCATACACAGAAGAATGTTTCCAGAATGTCTCCATTTTCAATCTTCTGCTTAGTTTAGTATACAAAGAATGATTCATTGATTCTTATTAGCCTTTCACTGAAGCTGAAGAAAAACAGCCCT